>NW_028291138.1:300000-564732 GCF_041222555.1 Hakea prostrata
TGTGGATGACCATAGGGTTAAGGAGTGGAGTCCAATAGCGGTAGCCAGTCCGTGAGGGTTCTCACTCCTAGGTTGCGAAGGATACTGAACCGAGCTGGTTGGTGCCATAGGGGAAGTATCTGGACTCCATATAGTATGTTACCATTATGACTTGCATTGGATTAGAAACCCCGACATGCGCCAGTACTCATTGCCAATGGTCGTGGTGAGAGAGTGTTGACTTAACCCTCAACCATGGTTTGAGAGCCAGGTGTGGACTTACCCCTTTGCCCAGGATCCCTACAGAGGTAACCAGTCCTTGCCGGATCAGAGTGATGAGACTTACCCAGTGGAGGGCTGGTGTATATCTTAAAGCATGTCCGCTGTTAAAGACTTGCATAGTTAGATCTTAGTAGCATTCATATTTCTGCATACCATCCATATCATTTCATCTGTGCATTCGTGGATTGTATTGACATATATATGAGAATTGCTTGTTCCTTACTGAGTTCGTTGGAACTCATTCCTTTCATTGTATGTATTATATAAACTGTACAGATGGTTGCACAATGTCGGAAGTTGGAGATGATTCATATGAAAGAGCCTCCTCGTATGAAGCTGATGTGGCACAAACAGTGATACATGAACTTGCAGAGCATGAAGCCTCCTGAAGATGAAGATTATTTAGTTTATTTATTTTGCTTCCGCTGAACTCGATATTACATTTGATTCTTGATTCTTTCCTTTGGCTATTTCTTGGATATTTATTGGAGTATTTGGACTTCTGTAACCTTTTTATTAATTATTGCTCTTTTCTTGCTCTTGACTATCTGTATTTGTATTTATTATTGTTGATAGACTAAAACCATGGATCCTATGATGGTTCACATCCGCGGGTTGTAGGGCGGTTAACCGGGCCCGGCGGGCGGGGTGTGACACGGAGCCCGTAGAAAAACTGGTAAGGATACAACTCAGTCAATCCCTTCTAGACAGAGGAACGTTCATCGGCTCGGAGCAACCGGAAAGCTTCAAGAAAGAGCTTACTCAATTCTTGTGTGATAATGCAGATATCTTTGCATGGTCGGCAAGTGACATGCCAGGGATAGACAGGCGGGTTGCAGAACACAAACTCTGGATACAGAAGGATGCTACCCCGGTCATCAAAAGACAAAGGAACTTCGCGATAGAAAAGCATGAAGCGATCAGGATCAAAGTTGAAAAATTGGAGCAATCGGGTTTTATAAAACCAATTGAATGCCCGACCTGGCTGGCCAATGTTGTAATGGTCAAAAAGGCAAATGGGAAATGGAGAATGTGTACCAACTACACAGACTTGAACAAAGCCTGCGCAAAAGATTGTTACCCACTCCCGAGGATTGATCTTCTGATCGATGCAACCGCTGGGCACGAAGTCCTTAGCTTCATGGACGCTTATTCGAGGTACAATCAGATCTTGATGAGTCGGGAGGACGAGAAACATACTTCATTCATGACAGATCAGGAAAGTTACTACTACCGAGTGATGCCTTTCGGTTTGAAAAATGCAAGGGCCACATACCAGAGAGCTATCAATAAAATTTTTCAATACCAGATCGGGAGGAACATTGAGGTTTACGTTGACGACATGCTCGTGAAGAGTTTGGTTCGGGCAGGGCATTTGGCCGACTTAGAAGAAACGTTCGATGTGCTTAGAACGTACCAAATG
Organism: Hakea prostrata; assembly: GCF_041222555.1. NCBI lineage: Eukaryota > Viridiplantae > Streptophyta > Magnoliopsida > Proteales > Proteaceae > Hakea > Hakea prostrata. Next base: position 301,685 of record NW_028291138.1, read on the forward strand.
CGCATGAACCCTGAAAAATGTGCCTTCGGAGTTTCTTCGGGAAAGTTCCTCGGGTTCATGGTTTCTCAAAGAGGAATAGAGGCCAATCCGGAAAAGATCCAGGCACTGATCGAGATGATGCCACCCGTTATGATAAAGGAAATGCAGTGTTTAACTAGGCGGCTAGCCGCTTTAAACCGGTTTATATCCCGGGCAGGAGAAAAGTGTAATTCTTTTTTCAAGGCGTTGAAAAGCACATCAAGTTCTGGAGCAATCACATGGACAGGGGAATGCCAGCAGGCGTTTGATCAACTCAAAACGCCTCTCGGGACAACACCCGTCTTGGCACGGCCCATAACCGGGGAAACTCTCACAGTTTATCTTGCAATTTCACTAACGGCAGTTAGTGCGGTGTTGGTCAGAGGGGATACGATCCAGAACCCGGTCTATTATGTGAGTCACGTGCTCATAGATGCGGAGACACGGTACCCGGACGTAGATAAGCAGGCATTAGCACTTCTTGTGGCATCACGAAAGCTAAGGCCCTATTTTCAAGCACACCCGATAACAGTCCCGACCAATTTTCCACTAAAAAAAATACTTCAAAGGCTTGATGTGGCAGGAAGGATGGTCGGGTGGTCGGTGGAGCTTAGCGAATATCAGATCGAGTTCAAACCGAGGACGGCCATAAAAGCTCAGATACTGGCCAATTTCATTGTCGAAAGCACCCTACCACAAAGGGAAAATCAAACAGCATCAACTGAAACATCTGACTTATGGATTCTACACGTTGATGGCTCGAGCAGTGTTTCTGGATTGGGAGCAGGATTGACCCTCAGTAGCCCCGACAACTTTACCATTAGCTATGCTATAAGATTTAGTTTCCAGGCTTCAAATAATGAAGCAGAATACAAAGCTGTCATAGCAGGCTTACGTGTGGCTCGAGCACTCAGAGTTCGGGAATTAGAAGTAAGAAGTGATTCCCAACTAGTTGTCAACCAAATCAAGGGAGAATACGGTGCAAAGGATGAGAGAATGGCTAAGTATTTAGTCAAGGTAGAACAGATCCAGGCTTTCTTCGATCTGATAACCTACCGACAGATACCTAGAAAGGAGAATGAAAAAGCAGATGAACTCTCCCGCTTGTCCTTGGGGAATTACAAAAACTTGGACTCGACAATTTATATCGAAGAACTAAGCAGCCTAAGCATCCAGGAGGTAGAAACATTTGAAATCAATAATGAGCCTGATGGACAACACCTCTTGGTTGAATACATTCGGGATGATACTCTGCCGACTAATCTAAAGGAAGCCAAAAGAATCAGAAACCAGGCGGCTCGGTTCACTATTATCGGGGACCAGCTGTATAGAAGGTCGTTCACAGAGCCTCTCTTGAGATGTGTTGGGCCATCCCGAGCAAGCTATGCCCTAGCTGAAATTCACGAGGGTATCTGTGGCGCACATATGGGCGGAAAGGCGTTGGCACAAAAAGTATTACGCTCGGGCATATTCTGGCCTATTGTGCAAAAGGACGCAATTGAGTATGTTCGCAAATGTGAACAATGCCAAAAACATGCTAATGTCCCGAAGTTACCAGCAGTTCCCATGATGTCCGTCTCAAACCCGACTCCATTTGCAATGTGGGGAATGGACATAGTTGGGAAATTACCAAAGGCTCCCAGGAATCGGGAATACATAGTGGTTGCAATAGACTACTTCACAAAATGGGTCGAAACTGAACCATTATCCTCCATTACAGAAAAATAGATGGAATTTTTTTTTGAAGAAAAGGTTATATACAAATTCGAGATACCTCGGATCCTGGTGACAGACAATGGAAAACAGTTTGAAGGAGCAAGATTCAAATCCTTCTGTATGTTCAAATCCTTCTGTATGCGATACCACATAGAACATCGGTTCGCCTCAGTTGCCTACCCTCAGAGCAATGATCAAGTAGAAGTCACCAACAGGACACTTCTTGATGGGATCAAGAAGAGATTGGAGGATAATCGGGCAAAGTGGGTCGAGGAACTCCCGAGTGTCCTGTGGTCATACAAAACTATGGTGTGAACCCCGACTGGAGAAATTCCTTTTTGCTTGGCTTATGGAACTGAAGCCTTAGCTCCTGTAGAGGTGTTGGCTGGATCGTTACAATACGACATTTTTTATGAAAGCCAGAATGACCAGGGCCTAAGTGAGAACCTAGACCTTTTGCAAGAAGTCCGAATAAGGGCACAACAAAGGAATCAGCTGTATCAAAAAAGAGCAGCACAACACTACAATTCTCGGGTCAAAAGGCTAAGATATCGATCGAGAGATCTAGTGTTGAGACGAACTGGGGCTTCGAATCGAGGAATCAAGGAAAGTTAACTCCAACATGGGAAGGACCTTACCTGGTAGACAAAGAAACAAGGCCGGGATCATACCAAGTGAAAGACACAGAAACTGGAAAACCGATCGGTCGTTCTTGGAATCCCACCAATTTAAGAAAGTTCTACCAATAGCCCTTATAAGTGTCGGGTCTATCCCGTTTACACTTGCGCCTTTTACAAGGACTTACATCTTTTTCTTAAAAGATAGAATAAATTTGGGTCAATCCCATTTACACTTGTGCCTTTTATAAGGACTTAACATCTTTTTCTTGAAAGATAACATTCATTCGGGTCTATCCCGTTTGACTCTTTGCGCCTTTTATAAGGATTTAACATATTTTTCTTGAAAGATAACATTCATTCGGGTCTATCCCGTTTGACTCTTTGCGCCTTTTATAAGGACTTAACATCTTTTTCTTAAAAGATAACATTCATTCGGGTCTATCCCGTTTGTCTCTTTGCGCCTTGAAAAAGGACTTAACATCTTTTCGTTAAAAGATAACATTCATTCGGGATATTCTCGTTTATCTATTCGCACTGATTCAGTTAAAAAGATGCAACAAATAACCAACGCTATAATAGCAAAATCATTGATTCATTCATCAAATGGTTACATTGTTCGGGAGAAAAAGAGTTACATAAAAAGATTAAGAGATAAAGGCTGGAAGGTCTTCAATCATTCTTCATGGAGGGACTTCCGGGGAGATTCTCTTCTGTGGCAGGCTCGACCACACCTTCAGGGGACTCCTGTACCTCTACAGCAGTCTCAGTCGGGGAGCCATTGCCTTCCTCCTCGACGAAAGTCCCCTCGGGATCATTACCTTCAAAATCTTCGGCCTCTTCCTGAGCCCTTGAATCTTCTTTCTCTTTATTCTCCTCCTCTTCCACTCCTTCTTCGGGAGGGAGTTTGGGACTAGGGTCAATATAATTAGTGGCAACAGGAAAAGGGAAGAATTCGAGTTCGGGAAGATCACCCGGTCGGGGCAGCTTGAGTTCATCATAAATCTGGGGATCCAGAAGAAGTTTCAGATCATTGGGACGAGGAAGCTTAGTCTGCTCCAACACCTTCTTAAAAGCTAAGCGTAATCCCCTCTTAAAGGCGGGAGTAGCAATGGCCAGCGAAAGTTTTTCGAACTCTTCGGTCTCAAAGTATTCCTCAAGGACATCTCGCCTGAAGATCTGCTTCCCCGAGGACTTCAGTTCTGTTAACTCATCCCTCAGCTGGGCCTTCTCGTTCTTCTCAACCGCCAAGAGGGCCTCAGACGCCCTAAGTCTTCGGTAACCTTCCCAAGCCTCTCCTCGAGATCACTGACTTTTCCTTTGTATTTACCTTTGCTCTTGGAAAAGACGTCCCTCTCTTTCTTGAACTTGGCTGCTTTTTCCTCGGCCTCCTTCAACTTCTTCTCTACCTCTTCTTTCTGGGTAATGGCAGCACGGGCCCGAACGTTCGACTCCCCATGGAGCTGCTCGGCCAGTGCTAACTGATTAGCTTGGTCCCGTGCCCTTCGAAGGGACTCGGAAAATATGTGGACGACCCCAGCAACATATCTGAAGAAGAAATGTTAGATATAAACAAATATAGGGAGTCGGGAGGAAAAGAAGAACTTCGAGAAGGAATTACCTGAATCCTTCCTTAAAAAAACTCCCTATTCGGGAGATTCTGCAAATACATCTGGTTGGCATCATTTGTGGCCTGATTCAGCCATTGCTCGGCACACCCAGAATCACTAAAAACAGTGTTAAAATTGGGATCGCCAGCTGAAGGAGAGGGCACAACCTCCCGGGTAGGTTCGTTAATACGAACCCTCTTAGGAAGATGAGGAATCCCGTCTGCCTTTCGTTTTTTAGCTCCCGAAGCAGGAGCTTTCTTCTTTGGACTCTTCTCAGTCCCGATTGTAATAGGCTCCGAAGAAGGTCGCCCCGTAGGGGGAGCAATCTTTGTTGGTACAGAAACTTGCAAGGGAGTTTTTTCTTTCAATACTCCCGAAGAAGAAGGTTTGTTGGTAGGCACAGGCTTTATCCTTTTTGCCTCGTCCATCTTCCCAAAAGCCATTGCCAGCAGATCATCCTCAGAGATATTATGACTCACTGCAAAACAAAAAAGATATAATCAGGTCAGCACAGCATGTACGAAGGAAAAGCAATAAAAGCAAAGACTTACTCGGGGAGAAACCGCATATCTGAAGCACCGACTCATACTCCATGGAATACCCATGGACTGCAAACTCATCATCGTCGACCTGGTTAATGATCTCGATATATTTCTCCTCCTCGGGATAAAGGACGACTGGGATATTTAGACGTTCAATTTTCTCCTTTGGTACTTCCTGGAACTGAGTACGGAAGGGCTCGGGAGAAGGTGGCTTGAAGAAAAGATAAAATTCCCTCCACTTCTTGGTGGTGGACGAGAGGGAGTCTTTCAAAAGAAAATTTCCTTGAGAAGAGGAAATTATTTTTGAAAGAAAAAACCAACCACATTGGCTATGAGGATGAAGAGAGTAATAATGATGAAACAAGCCGAAGGTCGGGAAGACTCCCAAAGAATGGCAGAAGCCGACGAACCCGATCATGATTAGCCAACTGTTCGGGCTCAAACTAGACGGGCTAAGCCCGTAGTGGTCGAGAACATCGACGAAAAGATAGTGCAAAGGAAGACGCAGCCCCCCGATGAAGGCATCGTAGTACAAGGGATAAAATCCCTTCGGTGGACTATTCATCCTCTGACTATCAGTCGGGAGGATAATTTGATACCCCTCGGGTATACCAAAGCTAAGTCTAAATCTATCTAAGTCTTCAGGAAAAAGGGAACAGAGGTAAAATTCTGGTCCCGAGGAGTTCTAGACAAAATCAACATGCCAAGGACTCAAAGGCTCTGACTCGGCCAGCGCTAGAGCAGCAGGATCCAGTTTTTTACGATCAGGTTTACGAGGAATAGCCCCCCGAAAACCACTGGGACGTTGAAAAGGTGGACGAGGTGGAGCTTTTGATCTAGATACCCGGGAGGTAGACGGGACATCTGTTTGAAGGAAAGCTTGGGAATATGAAGCGGGAGGATCCCGGGAAGTGGCAGTAGACTCAGGTCTCAAAGCACTCCGGGGCGAAGGAGTGGCGGAATCGGAAGTAGGGGCAGGACTTGAATTTGAACTGTGAGCAGGACCTTCCCGAGACTCAACACTGGGAACGGCCTCTACTTCGGTCCCTACTTCGGCCTCTACTTCGGCCTCTACTTCATCTTGAGCAGGTTGAACAGCCGGGACCTGACTTTCTCTTTTTTCCTTATCCTTATGAAACATCTCATGAATTTCTATAAGGAGCCAAGGATCATCATCTTGGGTGGAACTGCCGCAAGACCCGGATCTCTCCTCGTCTGAGGTTTGCTCGTGGAGGTCTTTTAGACGATCCCCGGTCAGGTTATACCTCTTGGTTTGATCACTATCACCCTCACTAGCGTACCCCTCGGCCCGACGACGTTTCTCCCGATACACGGGAATGGGAACCTTAGGCTGATGCCTAAAACCCCTCAAGCTCACTTTTGGTCTCTTCGCCTTATACTTCCTCGGGGCCATAAGAAAGAAAGGAGACTTACTGCTTGGAGACTTGGAAGGCTTGGAAGGCTTGGAAGGCTTTGAAGATTAAGTCAGGAGCGTTTCTTAGTCGAGAGCAAAGAAAACAATGGAACACAAATGAAGAGGAAGGCCCTTATTTATACTACCGGAAGGGGCATTACGTTCCTGGATCGAACGGTTACACCCATTGATGATCAACGGTTACAGAACTGAGACGGTTCACCTCCCCGAGACACTCATGATGAGCCTAGGCATAGCGGTTTGACGTGTCACTCTCGGACTGGGCGAGGACCTCGAGGAAAGCCGTTATAAAAATGGCTGGTCACTTCATTGCAGACATTTAATGCACCCGATGAGAATACCCCCTAAGTCTCCCAAGAATGTGGAACAATACTCAGGATAAGAGTCTTCTCAGCAATCGGGATAAGCGACAAATTTGGTTATGAACTGCTACATTCTCCAAAGTTATGTAGAGTAATGATCGGGAGAAAGAATCGAGAAGAAAGACCTGGGGATTACCCTCAACACTCGGGACAACGTCTGATTGTTACCATAATCATGGATAGCCAGTACTCTCTTAGAAATTCGGATACTGGATGATCCAACTTCCCAGCTATCCCGAACCTTGCAAACAACGACGGGGATAGGGGGCTTATGATACGGGAAGCTTATACCTAAGCGGGTGTAACCCGGCCCAACCAGGTACAACCCGATTGATCGGGTGTAACCCGGCCTAACCTAGACGGGTCATCTCATTGGTACCTCTTCCTATATCGACGGGATACGCCTGAGTGGGGCTCTACAGATAATCGGGACATGGCCGATTATGTTGACCAAAGCGCACATCATGCTCAAACAAATAAGGCAGGCTTCCCCTGTTGAGAAAGTCAACTCCGTCAGCATCTGTGTTGGAACCAATAACGGAAAGGCATAATCCCAGGAAATACGATGGCTCTTGTCAAGCGGACTTACCAAAAACACATAAGGTAAGTAACACGGTATAAGGTAGGGGACGCACCCCCTTGGTAAGCAACCAATACACTCTGAGTATAATCTTGTGTAGCTTTTGCACGAGACCTCACTCTATTCGTCATCTGACTTTGCCATCGGAGACGGCTGCCCGGCACACAAGCCGGCCCGCATCTAACCTTTCTTGCAGGGCTCATCGTCCCGGATACAAGAGGAGGCTCATTCGGATCCAGAAGTATAATTGATCCGCATCAGGAGCAAAATAGGGTTAAAATGCAAGAAATAAGAGAGATAAGCGACATTGGTGACATTGTCAACATTTGGTGACATAACAGCGATATATCATAGACTTATTGTCGACCTCGTGTCGAAGGGGGGTGTCATGTTGCCCCACTCTAACAAGGTGATATATCGTCGACACTTCGAACCACGACCATACCCTCCTATACTACCGATTTGGACCCTCTACCCCGCACCCCATGCCTCTAGAATCCCCTTTCACATCCCACCTAACACAGATCACCCTGGCCCCCACCTATATCAAATGAGATGTGAGAGAGAATTTTTGGGGCTAGAGGACCTGGACTTCTCTACTACACTTTACACAACCATTAGAATTAACAACCAAGCATCTCTCAGGTGGGCGAATCCAATGATATATGGCAATAGGTTTCAAGAGGAACTTGCATTGAATCCCTCAACATTGTAAAAATGCCATACTCATGGCACTATATCCTCCATTTTAGCCCCTTCCTCCATAAATCTGAGTTGGAGTAGCATCGATATCAATCTTAAACCGTCACGTGGCGCTTTTAAGGTTCAAACAAAGGTCCTAGATCCCATATTTTTTACATGTGGTTGGTTGTTCTACCATTTTATCAATATCTCATTCTACATAAAAAATAAATAAAATAAAAAACCGAACCAGTTATGAATTTTTTTTAATTACTCTTTGTAATTACGGTTATCTTTGTCTTATTCTTTTTTTCTTTCTTTCTTTTTTAAATAAATAAAGATAGTCTTTTATTTTTGTTTTTGTTTAAAAAATACAAATTTTCTTAAAATACATAATAAACATTTTTGTCTATTATGAATTCTTCTCAAAACTCATTCTATTCATTTTTTTGGTACATAAGTCACTTTGTTGTGGAGGGTATTCAACCCATTCTATTCATTTTTTTGGTACGTAAGTCACTTTGTTGAGGAGGGTATTCAACCCGAGAACCCCACACACTCCCTCGGGGAGTTGAAGAATCCCTAGTGGAGAACCACACATATCCCCTCGGGGAGTTGAAGAACTCCTCGTGAAGAACCACACACAACCCTTTAGGGAGTTGAAGAACCCCTTCCCTAAGGGATCCCTCGATATTCACTCGAGATAGGCTTGGGTATTGAGAGAACGCCCAGTGCTAATTAAGTCCAAGAAGAATGTTGAAGACGACCAAGTCAAAATGGTCAGTTAGAGATAATCACCCATCAATACCCATTCCATAATGTGGGGAAGTGGATAATGGAGTAACGGCTCCATTAATCCAACTAAAAGAGGAACGTGCTTCCTAAGACAACTCGCCCACTCTTCGACTAAATAAGCGAAATCGACGGAAGGGACATCTCTAGGTAACCATTATATAACTTCCATCTTAAGATGAGCAAGATACAAGATTTATCTTATTATTAGTCTCTACGCTTTGAGAATCCTCTCAAGGCCTTTTATTGTTAGCTAGACTAACTTAGGCATCGGAGGCAGTCTCCCGTCCAACACAAGATCGGTCCACTCTAATTTCTTTTGTGAGTGCAGACATCACACCTACTCGTATTCAGTTGAAGAAGCCTTCAAGAAGTCGTCCAACAACTGGTTGATGCGAAGAAGGTCTAGACAACACAACACACTTAAAAGATATAAATGCAAATATATTGAGGTAACGACATCCATGCCCCCCCCCCCACCTGTGCCCGAGGGCTCTACTGTACGAATCCGGATCTTCTCCCCATCGGGGGAGCACAGAGTGCTCCCCCATGGCTTCCTGACCACAAATACCAGTGGGTCCCACTAGTGAAAAAAAAAAACTTCTTTTTTTATTTTTTCCAAAAAGTGTTTTTCACCGTGGGCCCCACTGATATTTGTGGTCGGAAGCGTTAGGGGGAGCTGATCCGGACTCTATACAAGCAATCCAAGACCAGAAACGGGAACAAGGGGTGGGTCCCACTTTCGGTCAAACTTAATTACATAATAAAATTTAGGGTAATTTTCATCTGGACCCCCTGAGGTTTGCTCTATGTCATTTCTAGTCCAAAATAACTGAGACTTTGCATCTGCCTCCCCTGTACTATAGAAAAAGTCAATTTAAGGACAGATTATCATTTTATGACCAATTTGCCCTTTTTTTAATTAAAATTTTTTACATACATAATCTTCATGTTTATTTTCTTCTTTTTTTCTGGTTCTACCATCGCTAATGTTTATTACGGGGAAAGTACACACTGTAAACCCTAAAAAATCTTGATCTTTCCCTCTGTGTAGCCGCCGAGTTTGCAAGGAAAGTACACAAATCAAATTGTAAACCCTAAAAATTATTGATCTTTCCCTAAGAAATCTTGATCTTTCCCTTTGTGTAGCGGCCGACCGACGTTTGCAAGGGAAAGTACACAAATTCTTGATCTTTCCCTCTGTGTAGCGGCCGGCCGACGTTTGCAAGGGTAAGTACACAAATTATAAACCCTAAAAATTCTTGATCTTTCCCTATGTGTAGCGGCCGGCCGACGTTTGCAAGGGAAAGTACACAAATTATAAACCCTAAGAATTCTTGATCTTTCCCTCTGTGTAGCGGCCGACGTTTGCAATCGTGATTGGTTAGAAAAATTCATGGTTTCTCCTTATTCTACATCTCTGATTCTCTTCCTCTCCATCGATGGTGAAAAAGCAAAAGGTTCCATAGCAAATTGCCCAAGAAGCTTTTGGAGTCGTTCAACAAAGAACAACTAATCGACAAGGGCATAAAGTATTAGCCAACACAACATGTAAATCCCAGAAGCCATTAACCTACTCAAATAATTGTCCATTGATTACAAAAGAGCGGTAAGAAATAGGAAGTTCTTTTTGGTTTCTCTTTCCTTTTTATAATTAGTTTGCTTCCAAATTTGCTCAGTTAGAACTCAAATGGGGAATATGTTGTTTTTTCAGGTCCATACAGGAAGATGCATTTGAAGCTTGGAATTTCCACTAAAAATGCATTTGAATCCTGAAGCACGACTACTATTGAAGAAATTTTAAAGAATTTCTTCGATCTGGATCCTCAAGTTTTTAAATTATTCTTCGATCTGAATCCTCAAGTTTTTAAATTATGTAAAAATTCAAATTAAAAAAAAAAAATAAAGGGCAAATTGGTCATAAAAGTGATACTTTGTCCTTAAATTGACTTTTTTCATAGTACAAGGGAGGTAGATGCAAAGTCTTAATTTTTTTGAACTAAAAATGACATAGACCAAACTCGGGGGGGGGGGGAAAAAAACCCCAAAAAAAAAAAAAAAAAGGGGGGGAAAAAAAAAAAAAAAAAGGGGGGGGGGGGGGGGGGGCGGGGGGGGGGGGGGGGGGGGGTGGGCGGGGGGCCGTGGGGCCGGGCGGCGCGGCGGGCGTCGCCCTTTTACTGTGGGAAGAGGGAAAAAAAAAAAAAAAAAAAAAAAAAAAAAAAAAAAGAAGGGGGGGGGGGGGGGCCCCGCCCCCCGCCCCCCCCCCCCGGGGGGGGGGGGGGCGGGACGGGGTGGGATGGTGTGGGTTGGCAGACCTACGGGCTGCGCGGTGCCAAGGGGGGGGATCGGCAAGGGAGGAGATAGTACGATCTTCCGTTAACTTTTTTTGCTTTTGTTCAGGATGATGCTAATAGTAAGAAATTCTTCAGAATGTAATTTTCTTTCTTTTTTTCTTTTTATTTAATCAAAACTCCCTTTCTCCAAAAAAAATGATAACTTGGGGTAAGTCAAGGGACCCATTAAACATGAACTTCATTACCGACGACAATAACTCCTACGGGGAACATTATTGGAGAATGACTTTCGGAAAACCAGTTTTGATTGTTGATTTGTGAAATGCTGATGGGATTTTTCGTTTGCTTCTGTGACGAGGGACGCATCACTAGGCTATCGGAATGTTGCCTTCTGAAATTATCAAACTTAACAACACATAATGGTGATTGATGAAGATGGAATTCACGATTGCATTAATTTTACCAATCAACCAATCATGACGGGCAAAAGTAACAATAGTTATTAATTACCGAAGAAACTGCCTTTCGTCACCAAAAACATCTATGGAATTTTGCAGCAAGGCCCCTCATGTTCAGGCAAAACTCTTGAGGTACCATACCTAAGCTTGTTCGCAAAAGAAAAAAAGACCATCATTGAGTTGGCCAAGAAATCCGTATATCGGTTTGTCTCATGCACCACTCTATACTGCATGGAAAACTCTCTTTAGATCTATAATGTCTTCAACAATTTCTATGGCATACCACAACACTTGGGCAACACCATTGATAACCTGAACTGCATTCAAGGAATAAAACTAAGTCACAAATCTACAAGACCGAATCGTTTTTTATTTTGGTGTCTGAGGTTCATCTAAGCCAGTTTGCGCGCACTTCAATTACATCCTCAAAGGGAGCTTCATCGTCCGCAAGGGTCAAATCTATGACCTCTCTACTGAGAAGTATGGATCTTACCACTCTATCAACCCTACATTGACAAAACCAAATCGTTTTTGCTTCCAAAAGGCTGCACTTAATTCCTCTTAATTCACAATTTAGAATATTTGAATTATTCATTCCCAGGTTTTTAAATTTTTTTATAGTACCCTCAAATTTCCATTTTTTATATTAATTTTCTTCATTTTTTCAATATTTTCTCTTCTCACATGTGAAATATCACTATTTAGCTCTCATCAATATTGAGAACAATTTTTAAAGGTAAAATAATGAATATAAATGTCATCCCTAGTTAAAAACTAACTCTTTAATCCCTATTTATTTTCTCATCTCTTCTCTCTTGTATCTTTTATTCCTATTTATTCTCTTCTATTTCCATATGAATGTGGGTTAAAGGAAATTTTTGAAAAAAATCTTATTAGATATTCACAATGTCATTTTTTAATTAGAAATTAACTCCTCAATCCCTATTTATTCTCTCATGTTTCTCCTCTCTCCTCTCTCCTCTTTTTTTTTTTTCTATTTATTCTTCTCTTTCTATAAACGTGGGTTAAAGAAAATTTTGAGAAAAAATCTTCTCCACAATTAGATACTCTTTCTCTTTTTCAATTTATTTATTGTTTATTATTATTTTTTTTTTGTTATTCTTTATTTGATTTTATATTCTTTGTTTCTTTATTTCTTTTACAATTTTTGTTATTTGATTTATATTGTAACTAAAATGTTTATATATTTGATTTTATATTCTTAGTAAGGTAATTAACTACCATTGGTTTGCATCTCTTACTTAAAAAAAAAATTGGTTTGCATCTGACTTTTTAGGGTTGAAGTCATGTGTATTTTTTTTGTAGTGATGCTTTAATTTACCTATATCTTGTTGGAAAAAAAATATCATTATCATTAATTTATCTATTTTTGTTAAATATGTGTGGGCCCACAAAATATATGTAGGCATATTCCTTAATATAATAAAATAATTCATAAGTGGGACCCCCAATCGGTTTTGTAAGGGTCCACACAATATGTGTGGCGAAAAAACATTAGTGCTTCTCCAATCTAGACTTCCATTCTTTGGCCCCCAATATTGAATCATAGGTCCGCCCCTGCTCATTCCACCTTTGATCACCAACACCACATAGCCTCCATGCATGATCCTGCCAAGGAATCATACCTCATCTACTACGGATTTGGATCCTCTACCTCCACTACCCCGATGCCTCCAGACCACCCTAGCCTTCTTATGTCAAGCGGACTGTGAGAGAGAAACTTTGGAACTAAAGGATCTGAACTCCTTTGCTACCTAGTTCACAACCATCAAAATTAAGAATACCACAACGTTGTGAAAATGCCATAGCACTATCCTCAATTAGGCTCCTTCCTCCATAAATATGAGTTGGAGTAGCATGGATAACAATTCTCAAATAATGACATAGTGTTTTTGAGATTCAACAATTGTATTTTTTTTTTTGTTTTGGATATGAGGTTCATCCGGGCCAGCTTGCATGCACCATGATTACATCCTCAAGGGAGCTTTTATATAATTAATGTCGTCGATTGGATGCGAACCCAAGACTTTCCCTAGGGAGGTTAGGCCTTTAACCGCTTTACTAACCCATCATTTGCTTCAATTGTATTTTTCTCACCCTTGTATTTGCAAACATTGTAATTCTAAAACACCAAATAAAATGAAATGAAGATCACAAAAAAGATACCTACAAGATAGCAAACAAAGGTCTTAGATTCCATATATTTTGCATGTGGTTGGTCTACCATTTTATCAATGTCTCATTCAACATAAAACCCCCCAGCCCCGTCATGATTTTTTTTTTGGTTTCAAAATTTTTTGAATTACTCTTGGTCATCATGGTTATCTTCTTTTAAAAAATTAAAATTAAAAAAATAAAGATATAGTCATTTACTTTAAAGAATAGAAAATTTGTCAAAATTCAGACATTTTGTCTATTATAGATTGTTAAGTCAAAAATTCATTCTATTCATTTTCACCTAGGTCATTTAAGATCTAAATAAAAGTTAAAGGTATAATAGTAAATTTATATTCTTTTTAAGAAACCCTATTGTTTCTCTTTTGTTTTTCCTTCTACTCCTTAACCCTAAGGACTTGTTATCAATTTTCATTATCAAATTTAATGGACATAGTTTGATATATCAAGTTTATTTTTCATTTCTGGAGAAAAATTACTAAATCATCTTACATTTTTTCCCAAAAATAGATTCTTGTATTCTTTTTGTTTTTTGTCGAGAAATTGAAATTTATTAGAATACGAAATCCCCCGGAATGAACTCCTTATAGGAAACAAAGTGTCGTTTTATAATAAATTTGGATGGCTTAATCCACCAAATGCAAGCTAATCCTAGCCTAGAGGTTCTTGAGACTGGAAAATTTTCAGATCTCCTAATGAAATAGAAATAAATCGTGTGTGATAATTAAAATTAAAAAAAATGAAAGAATGAAAAATGATACCAAATAGGAAAATATTAGTTAAAATTTTGACATTAGTTTATTATAAAAGGTAACAATCAAAACAAAGAAACAAACAAAATTTGAGGAAAGAAACAAAAACCAAAAAAGTTTCAAAGTAAAAAATAGTAGCAAATCTGTTTTTGTAACCGACATGGATGCATGAAGGTCAATACCAGATTGATATAGACAATCCCCAAATACTTCTCTTTCCCTTCTCCTTCGTCCATGTGAGAATGTTTCATCAAAGAAAAAGAAAAAGCTTAAGATGCTTCTCTCTCTCTCTATATATAATTATGCTTTGGTGGACAATAGTGATTGGGTGGATTTTTGATTGAATGAAAAAGCAGATGGGCCCAATGAAATTTCATTTCAGGTTGGTGGGCCCATCCATCTTTTTCCTATATAAGAAAGAAAGAAATCTGAGGAAGCAACCATAATTAGTGTTTGTTTCCTAAAATGACCCTCACGGCCTACAATCTCATCAACACATTGATTGAGTTAGGTGGCCATGAATGTAAAATCACAAGACCTTACTCTTGTCACAAAAGTGAAGCTGCCGACACTCATTGAGTTATTCTTTTTGGGTTCCCAAAGCTTATGATTGAACACTAAATTTGAGCTGTGATTCATGCCTTGTCTTCCTTTATGATAATCCTTCTTCTATACTCACCATTCATTTCCTTTTTAAATGGATTAGATCTTCCAATAAAAGTTTAAACTCCAAGCACTGTAGTTAGTGAAAAATAAGTAAAGGGAGAAGACATTTTCCTACAACCCCTAAGTTTGCAAAGAGTTGGGACCCTCTACTTACTATTTTGTATTTGCAAAAAGTTTGGATACTCTACTCACTATCGAATGTGCAAAGAGTTGAGATCTAACAACCATATTTCTGTCATATATATTTTTTTTGGTTGCCAATCCCGGTTTTCAAGGCTTTGTCTTGACTAATCCGGTGTTCGACCCGGATCGCACACCTGGTTGTAGTGGGTGAGTCTCTCAAGTGGAATTTTTGCATCCACAATGTTTCGATACCGGAACCATGCTTAAGCGGACCAAGATGCTTACCACTTGGACCAACCCTCGATGGTTACCTGTCATATTCCTTTTACTGTATGTTTAGAAGAGAGACTCATCTTTAGTCAATCTTATCAGTCTTTAGACGTAAGGTTTCCTTTTAGATATACGCTGAAAGGGTGTGAAAAGAATATATATTCCTCTACACTTCCATGTAAAGAAATTGAACTCATTTGCAAACTATCACATTCATGCCAACATATTACCATTTTTAAGATTATATGGTTAAGTGATGATTCAATATTTATTATCCTCTTTTAAAACTACCAAATTATCCTCTCTTACCCTTCAAATTATGAGGAAAAAAATATAATTCATTCTGTTGAAACTTCACAATGAACTTCAACTCATGCTTTGAGTAGTCATGAGTTTGTCACCTTCTCCACTTTGTAACCATTTTACCATCGTATATATATATATGAATTACAGCCTATTTAGTTCCTCAATTCCTTGGATTAATATCTTATGTAGCGCTCGATGGCAACATTTCATACAGATAAGCACAACCATTCTATTATATTTTATCCAACAAAATCATTTCTAAAAATACCATTTGTTTCCCATTAGACTGTCATAGTCAAGTTTAACGGTAAATCGATATCCTCTACTCTCGAACTTTCACTACACATTTAAGAAAGAGATTCATTTCTAAACACTGATAAAATAAATCCTATGAATGAAAAAATAAATGATGGTGAGACATTAAGATATTGTTATATAAGTCATTAACAATCCTAAATATACAAGAAACAATTGAAATTAATTAGCTTCTCCATGTGCACCGACCTCTTCTACACAAGCGCAAAACGCGTATGCTTGTGTTGTTTAATACATTTGTACAGCGTGGATCCCATGTGAGCAGTAGTTATGGACTGGTCACCATTTTTCCAAACCAAAAATAAATAATTAATAAATAAATCTAAATAAATAAATAAAATCTTCCATGGCAATGTAACTGTAAATAATCCAAAAAGAACCTTCACAGTTCCTTGTCATGGTGGGTCCCACAAGTGGGCCCCACTTCACTGACCCCACCGTTATGGCTTTTCTCCTTATCCTCATCTTCTCCATACCTTTGATACATACAAGAAAGCGGTGAAAGATATGTGAAAACCGTGTGATACGATACAGAGCAGTATTTAAGGTTTGCCTTTTTAAAAGAAAAATCCTTTTGACCCGATGGATCCGGTATGACCCTGAAACAGAATCCAAGGTTGATATAGAATCTAACTGGGTTGACTTCTACAGAAGTAATTTGTATTTTAAGACGAAAATGACCCTCTAATTAATGCCTAGCAAGGGAGATTAATAACAGTGTCGGTCCAAAAATGGAGAAAATGCATATAAACCCAAATAGATCCGACAACCCGACCCGATTATTGACAACTGTAGTAGTAATTTCACCTTCTCTCATGGTGAGTGCGAGTAAGAAAAGAAAGACAGTGGGCAACAACTAACACCAACCTTGCCTTTGTCCTCTCTCTCTCTCTCTTTCTTCCTTTATATCTATGGATCCTCACTCTCTTTCGTTTCAGGGCTCAAACAGAAGAGAAAGAGCTCTGAGATCTGAAATTTTTTTTAGTCCAATTTGTTTTTTTCAAATCCATTTTCTGTGTTCATCGTCTTTGTCATGATTGATCATCGAATGCTAATGGCTTCTGCATCAGATCACCCCAGCAAAACCATCAAGCTTGAACGCTACAACAGTTATCTCCGCCCCATAAACCACACAAAGCTCTTGGCAGCTTCAAGTAAGGTTCTTTTCCGTGCAACCCTTTTCGTGGCTCTCATTTTAATCTTTTTCTTTACCCTCAATTACCCTCCCCTTTCTGATAATCCCCACCACCACCACCAACCCCACCGTGTTCTCGTCCACCAAAACTTCCTCACCCACGCTCTTTACGGCGGCGCCAGCACGGACGGACCAGGCGGCGCCGCTTGGGAGAAGCAAGTTCGTCACTCTGCTACACCTCGCCGACCCAATGGCTTCTCGGTACTTGTTACCGGTGCTGCCGGTTTTGTCGGTACCCACTGTTCTCTTGCATTGAAGAAACGTGGCGACGGCGTTCTTGGTCTTGATAATTTCAATTCCTATTACGATCCGTCGCTGAAACGAGCCCGTCAAGCTCTTCTCTCCAGACACGAAATCTTCATCGTCGAAGGCGATCTCAACGATGCAGAATTGCTCTCGAAGCTCTTCGATGTGATTCCCTTCACACACATCCTCCACTTAGCTGCACAAGCAGGTGTACGCTACGCCATGAAGAACCCTCAATCGTATGTGAAGTCTAACATAGCTGGGTTTGTGAATCTTCTAGAGATCTCCAAAGCTGCAAATCCTCAGCCGTCGATTGTGTGGGCCTCATCTAGTTCAGTCTACGGTCTCAACACAGAAAATCCGTTCTCAGAGTCTCACAGAACAGACCAACCGGCAAGTCTCTACGCGGCCACGAAGAAAGCCGGCGAAGAGATCGCTCACACATACAACCACATTTACGGACTATCCATCACGGGTCTTCGGTTCTTCACGGTTTACGGACCATGGGGCAGACCCGACATGGCTTATTTCTTCTTCACGAAAGATATATTGCAGAAGAAGCCCATAACGATATACAAAACGGCCGACGATAAAGAGGTGGCGCGTGATTTCACGTACATCGATGACGTCGTAAAGGGCTGCGTCGGCGCGTTGGATACGGCGGAGAAGAGCACCGGAAGTGGTGGCAAGAAAAAAGGTCCGGCACAGTTGAGGATTTACAATTTGGGTAATACTTCACCGGTGACGGTTGCGAAGCTCGTGAACATACTTGAAGCGTTGTTGAACGTGAAGGCTAAGAAGAATGTGGTGAGAATGCCTAGAAATGGTGATGTACCCTACACGCACGCGAACGTGAGTTTGGCGTATGGGGATTTTGGGTACAAGCCAACGACTGATCTGAGCACTGGGTTGAGGAAGTTCGTGAAGTGGTATGTTGGGTATTATGGTATTCAATCGAGGGTAAAGAAGGAAGGTGGTGGTGCTGTTGATTCTTCTTCATCTTCTTGAAAAAAATGGAGAAGATGAAGAGGAGGAAGCAAAAGAAGGTTTATTTATCTGGGTTTTAAATTTTAAAAGTGATCTCTAATTAATTACACTCTGTTTTGTTGTTTGAAAGGTGTTCGATTGATGTTGTATGATATGGGTAGAAGAGTGAGAGATCCCTGAAAATGTAATAATAAGGTGTAAAGACAGAAACTGTGTGTAGCTCAAGGGGGTCGCTTCTGCCGGAATGGGAGCAGGTCGACCGTTTGATTGGAATCCAAACTGATTGTACAAGAAAGAATGAGTGATGACATCCTTATCCTTGTTTCATTATAGCTGGCTTTTCTTTCTGGTTGGTTCTCAGTCTTTTGGTTTCATATGCTTATGATTTGGTGTTGCTTTTGCTCTGGCAAAGTGAGGAGTTCATTTAATTGAAAGTGAAAGGGTATGGTGCCTCCTACCAGAAAAAAAAAATAGGGAAAATTTGCATTGCCAACACTATTACCCTCTAAACTTAATAGTAATACTATTAAGTTGTTCAATATATTAGCTAAATCTGTTATTTCTAACACTATTAATTTAAGTAACGAGAGAAAAATAAATGAATATTTGGAAAATAATAGAAATCATGTAAAAGATGCAAGAAGAGCAGTAGTTGCAAAAGGTTGAAGAAGACGAGCTGAATCAAGTATAAGGTTTTCTTTTTAAGGGTATTTTTGTCTTTCTTAAAAATTTTGACTTGTTTATTTTAATATTATAATTATGATTTCTTAACAGTAAGGATGTCATTGATATATTTTCTTTCGATAAAGAATCTCGTTAATAAATTAGGTGTGGCATCAATTTTAGGGTAACTCTCGAGATGGCATTAAAATTTTTCTTCTAAAAATGACATTTCAAAGTCAGTCAAAACAATTAGGGATCCATCATTTGATTTGATTGTTTGATGAAATAAGTTGGGATAGACCAAAAAACCAAAAAGAAAAAACAAATTCTAAAAGAATTTTCAGCTTTTGAAAAAAAAAAAAAAGACAAAAAATTCCAAGAGGTTGGCTTTAACGGCAAAGACTTCAAATCTTTCTAGGGTCAAGCACAAAGCATCTATTAATATAATCCTCCTCTTTATATAAAGTTTCTCGAGTTGTTGTTTCTTAGGCTTTTAACATGAAATTGATACATGACAGATCCAAAATGAAGAATCTACAGTTTATAACCAACAAAATGAAGAGAAAAAAGGCAATGTGAAAAACAAAAAGTCTATCTTTTGCAGGGAGAGGGGTACTTCTACAATCTGTCCTTCAAGCACAATCCATGTACCATATGCAATGCTCCAAGTTCCCAAGTACCTTGTGCAAGAAGATGGACGCTTTATGCCAAAAATTCTGGCTTGGAGATCCTACCAAGGAGAGGCAGCTAACACTCATTTCGTGGGATAGATGTTGTCAACAAAAACAAAATGGCAGGTTGGGTTTTAAGAGAATGGAAGAAGTTAACAATGCTCTTCTATTGAAGCAATGTTGGAGAATGCTCAAGAACCCTGAAGCACTATGGGCTCAGACTCTAAAGGCAAAATATTTTCCACATTCTACACCCTTTGACCCTAGGCTGTGTTTGTTTGCTGGAATAAATATGGGGTGGGAAAATTCTTGAAAAAAGTGCGGATTTCTTACTTTTTCCTTAAATCCCAAAATGGTAGATTGTTTGGTTGCTTGGGGTGGGAAAGTGAGAGACAAGTTTCCTTGAATCAAGGAAAACTTGTCGGTGATGTGGCAGCCCAACTTTTCCACCCAAAACCATTTTAAAACCCCACATATTTGGTGGGACTTTGTGGGAAAGTTGATAAAAGTAAAAAGTGGGACCCACTACTATTACTTTTTCACAAAACCCTTTCCTTTCCTTTCCTTTCCTTTCCTTCTCCCTCACCCCACTACACATGGGGCCCACATTTTTTTTTCCCATCCTTTTTTTCCCACCCCACCTTTGCAAACAAACACAGCCAAGGTAATGAGTAAAAAGGGGTCATGGACATGGAATAGCATTTTCGGGTGTACTACCCACTTTGGAAAAAATGGTGTGGAGAAATATTGGAAACGGAAGTAATACGTCCTTCTGGTTTGACCCATGGATAAAAGACGTAACACACCAATCATACTCACTACCGATCTGAGACATTTGTTCTAGAAACTCAACAGTTGCACAGGCGGCATGCTCTCTCATCCATCAAAACAGGGAGTTACCCCTTCATCAAATCTCTCAATTTTATGGCATTGCTAATATAAACCTGTCTACCGAGGCTGATGAATGGATGTTTCTTATCTCTAGCAATGGAGATTTCTCTATCAAATTGGCTAGGAGACATCTTTCACTACCTCGACACCTTCAAAATCCAAACAACATCGAAAGATGGTGGGTTTTCTTTTGGAAATTAGTCATTCATCCCAAATTTAAGATGTTCTTCTGGCGTCTTATAAATGCAGGATTACCAATTAAGGAAACCCTTGCAAAATGGATGCCAATCGATCCAACATGCGAATCGTGTGGGAAAGAGGTCGAAACATTATGGCATGTCTTCATTTCGTGGGAGTGGACGAAAAGAATTTGGGCAGCAGGGCCGCTGGGTTTAAGAACTGAAAGTTGGAGACATTCGTCTATTACAGATTTTAGCAGCTCTTTCATTATAGATCCAAGGATAGACAGAGCTACTAAAAAATGGATGGTGTCAATCCTTATTATAACTTGTTACTTTGTCTGGAAAGAAAGAAATGACACAGTTTTCAACAAAATAATTCCAAATCCCAGTAAAGTATTACATAATACCTTAAACTGGATAAATGATTTAAAGCTTTCAAATTCACAATCCTTTGAATCAACAGAAAATGAACCTCCTACTACAAGTAACAAACCAGACACTTGTTTTTGTAAATTGATTACTCAACCCACTAAATTATCTTTTTTGATATGTGCAAGGGTACACAATTCAGTACTAAATAGCGTCGGCTGGAGTGTTGGCCTTTTTTGGAAAGGAAGTATAAACTATGTCAAGACCGGAGGAATACGGAATGGAAAGCAAATGGAGGCTTTACTTGCTGGGATGAAAGATGGTTTAGACCAAGCACAACAAAGGAACATCACACTAGATGAAGTTTGGTGCAATGATAAGAACGTGCTATCTCTAATTTCAACAGGAAACCACCACAAATTGCCAATAAACTATATCCCCGTTTTGGTAGAAATAACATGTAATATTAAAGACCTGAACCTAAAGGATCCTGACCATCCAACACTCCAAATTTGGTTTAATCATTTAGCATTAATGTCCTCCATAGACTACCAGCATACTAATGCTATTGTAGACTTTAACAAACTATGTAATTGCTTCTCTAACTAATATAAGTTTTTATTCAGGATCAAAAAAAAAAAAAAAAAAAAACATGAAAGACATGTTAAGTTATGAGTCATATTCTTGTACCTTCGAAGATGGATCTGCACCAATATATTTTGGCGGCGACCCTGAATAACCAATTTTTGTGGTGGACGTGGAGCCCACCACTGATCTTGGTTTATGGAGGATTGCGGAGGTGTAGTTCCTATTCTCGCAGTATAATATGATCTCACCCGATGAGTCGACTTATATACTTGATTGGAGTCTATATATATGAATCTTATGTTCGCCTAGCATATCATTGAGAGATTTAAGATTTTTTTTGTTAAAGTTTTAGGTAAGAATTCTTGTTACACTATTCTTGGCGATTGGTTGAGATCTCCTTCAAAAGCTCTTCTTATTCGCTCGTTAACATACCACATTGCATTGGTGTATAAACCATGTTAAATCTCTGTATGTTTTCGCTTTGTTTCTATTTTAGATTCGCTATTTCATGGTGTTTATTTTAACAAGACATTATGGTAAAGGAGATTGCAGCCATCCGAGAATGACTCTTCGAAGCACTCTTAGAAGGTTGCCTTAATCTGTTAGTTGAGAATGGAGATTTAGAGGTGATATCTTATTTACAAGACTTCTTCAAACCCCCGGTTTTGCTAATCAAACATCTAGTGGGCTTAGACTATGACGGAATCTACCCCTTGCCAAAAAAAATTAAAAATCTTTTTTAAATTAAGAAATTTGTCAACACCTAATTTCTCTCGAACTATGTTAAAAGAATCGACTTTGTGAAAAGCTTAAAAAGTTGTGCAATTCACTTTTAACTATTCCACTTTTTTCAAGAAGTGAAATTAAACCAGTCATTCATCACTCTTACAAGCACTTGAGTTAGTCTTGAAGATCAAATCAGAAGTCTTCTTGGTGATTTTGGAAAATTTAATTTTGAGCGAGGTGGGCACGAATCCATTGTTGAATTCATAAGAGCCTAGCAATGAGTGGAGTGGATGAGAATGTGAAATTTTTATTTATGTGAGTTGGGTATGAAACCATTGTTGAATCCATCTACTAATTTAATTTTGATGACTTAGACAGAGTCAAGATTCTCAACGATCTTGTTAATACAAATAGAGTCCACACCATCATTCAGTTAAGTAGTTTGGAATTGTAAATGGGGGAACACAAGTTGCTTGGTCCTCAAGATTGTCCCCTAAAATCCTACCTTTTATGGGTTTTGCAAAGTATACCAATGAATTTCATTGATGAAATAAAATTAAAAGAGTTATGACTAAAGAAGTAGCTTCAAGAGATTGGTTCACAAAGCCAAAGACGGTTTTAAAAATAAAAAGCATTCGGGGTAGCATTTTGTGTTCCCCGACGGCTTTACCACCAATAAATATAGGGGGATCCATTGTTGTCTGAAATGGTTTGGATAGGAAGGTTAATAATTTTTTTTATATTTTATTATTTTTTAGAAAACATGGTGGGTCCCACCGAGGTTTGGTCCATGTCAGTGGTAAACCCTAGTAAGTGGACACTCTGCTGCCTCCCCCGAAGTATCAATAAAATCAATAGGCAATTGATGATTTGATGACCAGGATTCCTTCAAGAGATTGGTTCACAAAGGCAAAGCCAGGGAATTTTAACGAAGCTTAAAAATAAGAAAAATAAAACACTTAAAGGTGTCAATTTGGTATCGAAATCATTTTTTGTACTGTCTAATACTACATACGTACTATTTACACATATTGTCTTTATATTGCAATATTACCTTACCATCTAATATTGGATGACTTGTTTATATTGCAACCATACTATATTGTCTAGTACCATATACACAAACCGTTTAGTTATATCAATCTTATGTTGCAACTTGCAACTGTATTGTACCGTGGTGGTGGAGTAACGTTTTGATAAACATATATACAAAATACTACAATACAACTTTGCTTTTGTAGAAGACAAGACCCAATCCAAGGAATCGAGTAATTAAACAAATCACCAAAATGTACAAATAAACTAAGGATCTTGTGCAAATAATTTGAAAGACAATCACAAAACAAATAAACAACAAACCACCACAAGAATGAAAGAGAAATGCAAACAATACACTAGAATTTTACGTGGTTCATTAATCCGAAATATTCAAGATTAATTACATCCACGGGGAGGGATTTCACTATTTAAAATTTTAAAATAGTACAAGATTTGAGTGTGATACAATGTTATCTCAACCAGTCACACCACCTCTCAAACCTCCTTAAAAATACCTTTCAACCTTAAGCTCTTGAAGGAAACCCTTCAACCCAAGCTCAAGCTTCAATAGAGTTGCAATGGAAAGAATACAAGAGAGAAGGAACCCTTTTCTTGCAAAACCACAAGAAGAGAAGAAGACTACAAATATACAATCCCGTTTTCGCTCAAAACCCACTTTAGAACACCCTAGAAACTCTCTTTTTCTCACCCCATTTACCTCTCCCAAGGCCTTCTTAATGATACAAAGTACCAAACCCTTTTTTAACACTAAGGCTGCGTTTGTTTGCAAAGGTGGGGTGGGAAAAAAAAACATGTGGGTCTCACATGTAGTGGGGTGAGGGAAAAGAAAAGGAAAGGAAAGGGTTTGTGATGGAAAGGACCCAGGTGGGTCCCACTTTTTTACTTTTTCCAACTTTCCCACAAAATCCCACCAAATATGTGGGGTTTTAAAATAGCATGGGGTGGGAAAGTTGACCTTAAAATTTCAATAGACAAGGTTCCTGTGATTCAAGGAACCTTGTTTCCACTTTCCCACCCCAAGCAACCAAACACTCTACCATTTTAGGATTTAAAGAAGAAAAGTAAGAAATTTACAATTTTTCAAGCAACTCTCCCACCCCACCTACTTATTCCAAGCTCTATGTACCAAGCACCAAACCCATTTTTAACATTAAGTGAGACCCACCAAATTCAAATTTGAACTCAAACAATGATAAAGTGATTTTTTTATCACAAACCCAACAGGTTTTAGGTTTTGACTATTTACTTTTTGTACCATACCACTTGACAACTTTATACCATCTTATAAGGTAATTTGGTAGAGAAAATTTCAGAGACACCCCAAAATATATGACATAACACATTGACATCCTACAAACATACCTCGAAATGTTACCTAAAATTACATTAAAGTACCGTCTTACACTTTGTTAGTAATTTCCATGAAGTCGTAGTGGAATAATTCTGCTTTATTGTCTTGTGAGCTGTCTTTCCCTTAGTTAAATAGAAAAGGACATTAATACAATATATTCTTCTTCCTTGTCTGGATGCTAACTTTACCCTTAAAATTTTTGGGCAAAATTTTCCGGTTTATGCAACCCAAGGTTGATCTTATGACACGTGGTATTTGATTACTCAATGGTCACAATCAAAACTCAATTAGACATTAAACTGAATCTAATGAATCCCTAAAATTAATCACCTTAATTAAAGAAAGAAAAGAGGCCAAATCAGGAAGAAATTTTAGGGATTTATTATATTTAGTTTCAAGTTGAGTTTTATTTGTGACCATTGATTAAAATGCCATATGTCACAATCCTAGATACTAATCATAAGGAATTTGAGGGAAAGTAAATTGTAGAGAATGTAAATCCACTTGTAACAATTTCTTTACAAGTAGAGCTTTGTGGAAACCTGCAACATTAAGCCTCAGGAGGGCTTAATTGATAAAAAAAACCAACACTTCCAAGTAAGTTAGTGTTGAAATCCCCTTGAGGGCAGGGCAAAACCCTACCTCATATTTAAATTATATGTAGCAACTATTCCCTTGAGGATGTAGACAAGGTGCACGTAAGCTGGTTCAAGCGAACCTCAGTCCCCCGCTCCAAAATTTAAAAAAAAAAGGAGAGAGAGAAAGAAGGGTGACATTGATCCAATCTATAATCTTGCAAGAATTTTTTTTTTTTGGGAGAGAAAAGTTCTACTTAAATAATAGATAAAGTTGCATTTTAAGTATATAGTCAAGATGCGCATAAGCTGGTCAAAATGAACCTTAAGTTCTTGAGAAAAAGGAAAATTTTGCAGCACCAACCCCTGGGTTTCCCTTAAAATTAATGTCATTAACTAAGTTACCCAATTTATGACCTAGGGGCTTGTTCGAAAGCCATAAGCAACAAACATAATTAGACTAGTAAAAGATTAGCTTAAGCGGTATCGAAACTTTGTGGATGCAAAAAATTTCCGTTGGGAGACTCACCCACCATAGCTAGGTGTGTGACCCGGGTCGAACACCGGATTAGTCAGGCCAACCAAAAAAAAAAAAAAAAGATTAGCTTAAATAATAATGAACAATGTCTTTTAATAAAGAAATCAGATTCAACTCTTCTTGATAGTATATATAATATTCTCCCATCCCTATTACATATAAGATTGCCAGTACCACAGAAAACAACAAACAAAAGAAAAAACTGATAAAATTAAACAACAAACAAAATAAAAAACGTGATAGGATATATTGTAAATGAATAAACACTTGTGTTAGGCCTTATTGACTTGTTCCAAGACGCTTTAGAGGAAAGGATCAACAAAGTCTGGTCGCCTAATGTGCCAATTTCACCAACGTGATTGATGGAATAATACATATAATAGTTAGTTTGACAACCAGGTAGAAGGTACTTATGGTCATAATCAATGCCAACTGGCTAATGAAACCTCTCAAATGCCTAACTTTCTATGAACTAATCAACAGTTTCATCGGATTTCGTTTCACAAGAAGCACCCATTTGCAGCCCATAATTTTGATATGAAATTTACGGATACAAATACCAAATTCCTTTGACTTGCCAGAGCACCAATCAAATTGATAGCATTATGAAGAAAGTGACTAATGGGTAAGAGTGGAAATCTTTTATCTCCATGGGTAGAGCATTATGCTCTACCTCACATTTTTATCTTCTCATGTTTAGAAGTGGAGTTCATTATAATTATTTTATTTACAATCATAGTACATCACCTCTTAAATATGTGATGAAAGGGCACGAGGAAAATACGATATTCTATAAAAGACAACGGAAAAGGAATCACAGTATTTGAGCTGGAACTTCTAGGCGCGTTACAACGTTGCTTTCCTTAAGACGTAATTCGCCCTCACATCAAGGTGCTATGAGGTATTGCGAACCGTCTCTCAGGATACAAAGAAGCCCAACTTCGAGTTGAATCTCTCAAGTTTTGCTAAGCACTCGCAAAACTCAAGAACAGAGAAGACTTTGGAATTTTCTCTTTTTTCTTCTGTTGTTGTGAAGCTAGAAGGATTTATAGGCATTGAGGTGCCTCTACTGAACAGTTCATGACTCTGTTCGTATGGGTGCACCTCTCTGTAGGGATATGAATGCTGACATTCAGATATGAGCCGTCAGATCGTGCAAAGTGCTAAGTGCGTGCACCACAAACGCCCACAGCCCACGCCGCGCGTGCGCGCGCTCGGACGGTATACCGTCCTTACTCATACACTGCACACACACTGGCGTGTCTCATTATTATAAATTAAAGATAATAGGTGGTACCTATAAATTAACCTGGATTCCGACACCTCGGTTTCCAATTTGAGACTATATAATAATACACTTTTCTAAAATAAATTAAGGAAAATTTTCCGCACTTACAAATCCAATAAAATAAAACATATTATATTAAAAATAATACAACATATTCTACCCATCAAAGCAAAAGATCTGACTTGCTTAATTGCACATATGATATTACTATAAACAAAATTAAAAATAATAAATAAATAAAGAAAAGAAGAAGAAGAAATCTTAGGATCTTATTTCCTCTTTTAATTGTGAGTGACATTTCTATTTTTTTGGGTTTTCTGAGACCAAAACATAAAAGTTTGCAGAGCTCTGCCTTTCCAGACTTAATAAGGAAAATTTTACCAAAAAACTTATGTAAGAATTTTGCATTGGATGCATGAAAACAAGATTTACCATAAAATTTATATTGAGAACTTTGCATTGGAGTCATTGTTTCTTAAGGAAGATGTTTCCCACGTCAAATCTTAAGAAAGATAATTTCCAACATAATCTAGCAAGCTCACAGAATATTAATGTATGAGTTATTGTTTCTGATGCGTCCAAAATCTGCTCAGCCCTTGGATCTCCACGTGATGTCCTGCAAAACGAAAGCGTCAGATGTGGCCCGATCGCTGGGGTCGGGAGTCCACCTCCGAAGGCTAAGTCAGTTGATGAACTTAATCACAAACGGCTCCGCTAGAAGCACAGAGCTAATGAATGAAGAAACGGGAAAGGTGATCTAGATAGCAGGACGCTGATAGTTTTGATCTATCAGTATGTATCTGAACCTGAGTTTCAGATAGTATTCTTCTTGATCGATTGATCCGTCCTTCACCTTGTATGGTAGTGAGGTTTATATAGAGTGTACCTTCGAATCTCCTTCGTTGGATGCACTCGAGCCTTCTTCGGTTAGTCGTTGGATCTTATCAATGAGATCCGTTGAGCGTTAGACTTCTACTAGTTTGGGCTAGTAGAGGACTCCTGAGATAACCGTTAGGTTATGCGATAGTTATCCCTTTGATGATGATTATCCGCAGCTGTCAGTTTGAGTCTGTTGTCATCAGGGTGATTACCCTAATCCATAAGTAAGATTAGGGCACGCTTGCAGCCGAATAATCTTTCTTCTTCAAAGCAAGCCATCTTCCGGATCCGGTTCGCTCGGGAGCGATCCGGTTTTTCTCCGTCTCGACCGGGGTCGAGGGGTCGGACCAGGTATGAACCCGGTCCGATCATAAACTCTCCATATCACGAGCCCCCGGACCAAGCGTTCGGTCGATCCCGAGGGCTTGGTTTTTAACTGGGTTCGTCGTCAGGTGATGATCTTTGCGTGCTTCATTAAATGTCATATCACATTTAATGCGGTGGTCACTTTTCCTCGAGCGTCGTGAGTGTAAGGCCACGTATCTCCGTTGCAGTTGATCTGTCGTGGCTCACGTCATCCAAGCGACGGTTTCCGAACGCCTATTTCGGATTCGTGAGTTCAAACTTTCAAAACGTCTTTCAATCTTGATCGTTGATTTTGAATCAACCTCGATCGTTCAGATTCCCGAACACTCGTGCGGGAGTTTTAAAAGCGGTTCGTTGTCCTTGTAGGTTTCATTCTTCCTGTCTGGGATTTGAACCTTTGTTGTCTGCTTCGCGCCTTCCCGCTTTCAAGCTTTCGTCTCCTTGAATCGGTAAGTTTCTTGGTCTTTTCTTTTTGTAGTTTATCGAAACAAGTAATGGCGGACGATAGGGCTTCTTTAGTACCCCATGTTGGTGATAGCGGTGATGCTTTTGCTTCTCCCTGCTCCCGAACAATCGGATAGTGATAACAAAACCCTAACCGTCCTCGCGGGGAGTTCGCTGAAGTTTCTCAAAAAGGTTTTGAAAGAAAAACCGAAACTTCTCCTGTCCTTCTTGAGTCTGGATCTTCCAAGATCGTCGATTCTTCTAGGCAGCCTCAAACCTCCGGGTCCAATGGTGGACCTGGCTCTGTTCCTTCCATTTACAATGGAGAAACCCTTCTTTCAGCTGTCCAAGATTTTGACCTTCCTTCCTCCTATCAGGTTAGGGCTCCCCACCCTGATGAGAGGGTTGATTCATCCCTTTCGGGTGAATTTTCTCTGTATATAGATGCATTGGAAAGCGGGGTTCGCTTTCCCTTTTTTAATCCTTTATTCTCCGCAGTTTTGAATCACTGGAACATTTGTCCCGGAATGCTCCTCCCCAATAGCTGGCGTCTCATCGTCGGCTTCTTGGGTTTGTGTTTTGAGCTTGGCATCACGCCATCTCTTTCTCTTTTTGTACACTTTCATGTTCTTTCTATCTCCCATCCTCCCGGATGGGTCTTTCTTTCCAAACGCAATAAGGCTGAACTTGATTGGAGGGGCAGCATCCTTGTCAAAGGAACTTGCCCTTCTAACCACAAAAGATGGCGCGAACGATACTTTTTCCGTCGAGCGCCTCCATCAGATCTTAACTTCCCGACCACCCGGAGGAGGTTTACTTCTTCGTCCGAAAGTAACCGGGGCCTTCCCTTATCCAAAGAAGACGAGGCGGCCATCAGGATGATCAAATCCATTCCGTGGTATCAAGAGATACATGGATATGAAATGGAGTATAACTCCATCCTTCAAGATCGGGGCTTGGCTCATTGTGAGCTTCTAACCATCATCCTTTGATTTGACTGAAGTGATATGTCTTGAATTCCGATTCTTGTCCTTCTTCTTTGCAGTGGCCTCCCCGAACGAACCCCGAAAGCTGCGGGTGAAGGCCGCTAGGGCCATTGTGACAGCCGAGCAACGATCACCCGGGGTCTTGACTGCAGATCAAAAGGCTTCTCTTCCCTCTCCCGACCCCTCTTACGGGGGTATCGGGAATATCGGGCCCTGTAGCCGATGCTTTGGGAAAAGGGAAGAAACCAATGGTGGAGAGGGCTAACGTCTCTTCCTCCGTCCGAACCAAGAGGAGGCATGACACAATTGATGCTCCCTCCAATAAAAAATCCAAAGCTTCGACGGATGATGAGGAGATCTTCATCCCCCAGTGGACCCCGAAGATGACCGACGGGGTCACTCGGGATCCTGAGAAAGCTGCAGAGTGGAGCTCCCTCGGCCTTGCTCCTTCGATTGCCAGGAGTTTGAAGCCCTGGATGACACCTCCCTTGTTAGTCAATCTACAAGGTATCGGTCTTCTTGCTTACTTATGTTTTCATAATTTCTTATGACTTCTTCGATATCTTCCGTCTTCCCGAGAATCTTGTGTTGAGCTTTTATCAACACATGGAAGCATTGAGCCGGGTTGGTCGCACCACTCCTCCTTGCCGCAAACTTGTGAAGAGAAATTGGCCAAGGCCAATTCTCGAAATAGACCAGCTGACTGCAGCTACCGTGGAGCTGCAGAAAAAGCATGAGGAAGAAGTGATCTCCCTCAAGGAAGCTCTTGAAGCTTCGAGAATTCGTGTCTTTGCTGCCGAGCGCGAGGCCAGGAAGCAAAAGGCAGCTGCCACGTTGTTTGGTGACAGCCTTGAAATCAAAAGTAGGGAGCTCGAAGAACATCTGAAGTTGGCAATCCCTAGAAGGCCTGAGCATATAAAGCCAAACCTTCGGAAGGAGTGCATTATGAAATACCTGAACAGCGTACCTTTCTCCGAATTGCTAGGTTTCTACAACATTCAGGCTTATCGCATGGGGCAGAACGACGTTTGGGAGCAGATCCTTGGAACGATCCCTGACTTCGACACTGCTCCTTTTCGCGAGGTATGCCACCCAGAGGTCTTCGAGAAAGTTGGTATGGATCTCCCAGACTGGGCTCAGGGAGAAGATGATCCTTTTCCAGCTGACCCTCAATATGAGGCATATCTAGATGACGAGCCGGCACTTCCAGAGGAGAAATCACAAGCCGAGTCTCAAGTTGTTGTTGTAGAGGATTCAGTCGATGCCACTCTTGAGGAAGGCTCTTCGCATGGTCCTGAGAAAAGTCATCCCGACCAGGGTCCCTCGGGCAACAATGAAGAAAAGGCTTAGGGAGTTGTTCTTTTGTAAATATGTACCCTCAATTTAATGAATAGACATTTCTTTTCTCATGTTGGCCTCAAAATTTCCCCGTCTCCTGCCGAAGTCTTGCCTTGAATATCAAAGTATTAATGATAAAACTTATCACTTAACTTTTCATTCTTCGCCGAATAATGATCTTATGGAAATATTGTGAAGATGCGTTTCGGGAAGATGCGTTAATCTTCCCCACTACTTCATTTATTGCCAAGTCCGCACGTTTCCCTTCTGCGAAGTTCAAACGTTTTCTTGCTTTTGTATACCATTCACTATTTCCAATGAATTGGAAATACATCCATTATTTTAATGGCAGTGCGACGATTGGAGGTTTCTCTGCATCAGGTGCTCGTTTCCACATGTTTCCATGTGGCATCTCTTCGACCGTTGATCTTGCTTTTTGCGGATTTCGAAGCGTCGTCGGTTGTCCTTAGCCTTCAACCGTCGTCTTATACTTTAGGCTATTTAAAGCCTTCGTGGGTACTCTCCATCTATCCCGACTTCGCAAGATAGATTTGCTAAAGTGCCAAAGCAACCTTTCGTCCTTCGGCCCGCTTCCGTATTCCTCGTACTCCAACGACGGCTCTATCCATTTCCCGAACAAGTGAGTTTTTTGATTTCTCATCTCTTTCCCCACTTCCCCCGAAGTAAACCGCACAATAGTTATACTTGGGGTTTAGGTTGTTGGTCTGTCGTGAAGCTTTTGAAAACTAGGGTTTCCCCATTGTTCTTGTCGTTTATTTCGTATCGATACGGCTGGTTTTTTTGTTGTTTTGCATAGTGGCTCCCAAGATCAACCCGAACTTTATCGGGAGCAAAATCTTGCAAGAAAAAGGTTGCGTCGGTCGTGGTTGGGGCGGTGCGGTGGTTTCAGCTAGTGAATCCTCCAAGCGTAAGGCGATCGCTGGCGGTGAATCTTCAAGTCGATTCCTGCAGCTTTCGTTGATGCCGTCCCTACGCCTCCTTTGCCCGAAGTGATCGCTCGTCTTTCCCAGGAAGATCTTGATCACTCCGTTGCCGATGGTGCTGCCGAACTCGCGTGGTGAGCTGTTGGTGCACCCCCGAAGAAGACTCTTCGGGCATCCGAGGCAACTATGTTGTCGTCGATGAAGGTGTGCTCCCAGCAGTGCTGCTCCTATTTCTAACTCCGGTGCTTGTTTGGCATCCTCCTCCTCTCCTTTCGAGTTGGAGGATTTTGCCACCGGGAAGTGCCGTCGGGTGACAAGTGATGAAGCTCAGCCTTTGCTTGGTGTAGTTCATCCTTCTCATCCTTCGCTGAATTAGTGTCAAACGAGTTTGACAGAGCGTTGGAATGGTGTCTTGCTGCTCGAATGACTTCGAGAGCGTAGTTCTTTCCAAACTTCCGGATGAAGTCTTTACGAAGTCACTGGTGATGTAAGTCTTTCTTCATTATCCTCCGATTCTGAAAAATTACTTTTCTGCTCCTCGCTAACTCGAAAGTTGTTTGCGGGAGTCTTCTTGGTAACTTCCACAACCAAGTGGAAGCAAGTTACTAGACTCAGTAGGTTGAGCAATGAAGTTTCTAGGCTTCGGGAAATCTCTGAAGCTAAAGATGTTGAGATTGCTCGCCTTCGGAATCTAGCTTGGGAGGTGGCGAGGAGAAAAGAATTCGATGATTGGTCGTCTTCGGTCGGACTTGGATGATGCCGGGGAGAAGATTCGGCGATCTGGAGCGAACAGTTGGAAAGTCGGGGGCTAAAGGATCTGAAACATTACCCGAAAGGCAAGCTGTCCTTCCTTTGCCCGAATCCCTTCCAACTGATGTTCGCAGAGCCTGCGTCTTCAAGTATTTACACAGTAAGCCTTTTGTTGATATGCTGAATGCTTATAACTTGCAGGCGTACCGGGATGGTGAGAACGAAGTATGGGAATCAATATTAAGGAAAGATCCTCATTTTGATACGACTCCCTATAGTGCTGTTTGCCATCCTGAAGTATTTACCGACCTGGGTATTCCTCCTCCCGACTGGACCAAAGATAAGATTGATCCTCCACCTTCCGATCCAGATATTATGCAATATCCGGAAGATTCTCTGTTTATTCTCCGCTGGAAGAAGTCAATTATGACGAGCTTGTGCCGAATGCGAGTTTGGTCGAGGACCATTCTCCTCCTGGACAAGCTGGACAAAGAGTATGAAATTGCGGAGGATTTTCTAAATATCGAAATTTTTTTTGTAATCCTCATTTCTTCTCTTCTTTTCCTTGACTCCCCACCAATGGTTGACTCATATGTTTGTTCTAGCAAAGTCGCGTCGATCTTGTATAACTTGTTAACAATCCTGTAATGACTTTCTTCTTTGATCGAAATTGTATCCAGCTCTTGTAATTGTTTTGATACTTGGCCTCTTTGGATCTTCGAAGAAATAAGAAATTACTTTATCTTGAACTTTGTTAGCCACTTGAATCGCCGTTGCATTAGGTCTTAGTTGTCTGAAACAATGCCTTTACTTAAGGATTTCCGGAGAAATACAATAAGTCTGAGAAGGAACTCACTCGGGTTTTAAACCGATGCCTTATACTTAAGGATTTCCGGAGAAATACAATAAGTCTGAGAAGGAACTCACTCGGGTTTTAAACCGATGCCTTATACTTAAGGATTTCCGGAGAAATACAATAAGTCTGAGAAGGAACTCACTCGGGTTTTAAACCGATGCCTTATACTTAAGGATTTTCGGAGAAATACAATAAGTCTGAGAAGGAACTCACTCGGGTTTTAAACCGATGCCTTATACTTAAGGATAATTCAAAAATTCAATAAGTCTCGAAGGAACTCACTCGGGTTTCAAACCGACGCCTTGCAAAAGGAACTCACTCGGATTTTCATCCGATGCCCCGACTTAAGAAAGTTCGAAAGATTTTCCATAAGTGTTGAAGTGTTGAAGGACCCACACGAATTTTCATCCGATGCCTTATAGTTGGATCTTGTTCTTGAATGTGGTGTATGATGCCCCCCAATCAAAAGATAGTTTGTTGAAATCCAAAAATTGCATTGATTGAGTTGAAAATGATTACATCGCGAACAAAATTGAAATCATCCTCAAGGATAAAACTTTTTGAGATGCCTAGCATTCCACGAACGATCCAACTCTTTCTGGGAATCGATGTTCTTCAGCCTGTAAGCTCCTGAACCGACCGGTTTCACAACCATATAAGGTCCTTCCCAGGAAGGGTCCAACTTTCTTTGGTGACGCGGGTCGGAAGCTAGGGTGTTTCTCAACACCAAATTTCCGGCTAAGTACCGACGATTCTTCACTCGAGTATTATAATGAGACGCTATCCTTCTTTGATAATGTTGAGTTCGTGCTATTGCCTTTGCCCAAACTTCGTCCAACAAATCAAGACTATCAAGCAGTCCTTGTTCATTTGCTTTTTTCTCAAACTCACGATCCCGTAACGTCCCCGCCATTATCTCCACAGGTGCCAATGCTTCGGATCCATATGCCAACCTGAATGGAGTTTCTCCCGTAGGTGTTCGAACCGTAGTTCTATAAGCCCACAATACATTATGTAGTTCTTCGACCCAAGAAGCTTTGTCAGCTTCGAGTCTTCTCTTTATTCCTTCCAGTAGTGTTCGGTTAGTAACCTCTACCTGGCCATTGCTTTGGGGGTATGCCACCGAGGACATACGATGCTCGATCATATATGTTCCACAGAATTGCTCAAATTGTGGACGGTCGAACCGAGTACCATGGTCGATGACAATTATCTTTGGAATCCCAAAGCGATATATGATTGATTCAAGCACAAATTTCTCCACTTTTTCTCGAATTGTCGCCGTGCCCGGCTTCTACCCATTTTGTGAAGTAATCAATTGCTACTATCAGATATTCCCGTCCGCCCGATGCCTTGGTGAATTTGCCCATGATATCAATTCCCCACATTGCAAAGGGAATAGGATTTAGAATTGAAGTCATAATTTCCGCCGGGCGCTTCGATACTGTAGCATGAATTTGACAGTTACTACATCGACGAACGTAGTCCATAGCAGCCTCTTGGATCTTAGGCCAATATAACCCAAGTCTTAGAATTTTGTGGGCCACGGCTCTACCACCCATGTGAGCGCCACAAATTCCTTCATGAACCTCAGCCAAAGCTGATTTTGCTCCTTCGGGGCCTATACATCTCATAAGGGGTCCAGCATAAGATCTTTTGTATAGTCTCCCATTACGAATGACAAATCTAGCTGATCGAATCTTGGTCAACCTTGCCTCTCTTGGATCCTCGGGTAACTTGTCATCTCTTAGATATTCGATTATTGGATCCATCCCAGCAACGTTCCGCTTCAATATAAGAAATTTCTTTCTCATGATAACTTGGAAAAGTTACCTCTTCAATGTAGACCGAAGGGTCTAGATTCTTTTCCTTGGCATTGGCTAGTCGGGATAGCTCATCTGCCACTGAATTTTCATTCCTCGAAATCCTGAGGTATCTTCAAATTCAAATTGGTTTTGAAATGCTGCACTATCTCCCGATATTTTTGCAAGCGTGGTTCTTTAATGCCATACTCCCCCTAGACTTGGTTGACTATAAGTGAGAGTCCCTATAAATAGTAACATCTGCAATAGCTAATGCCTTTGACAACCGAAGTCCCGCTATCGGGGCCTCATATTCCGCTTCATTATTACTTGCATCAAATGCGAATCTTAAAGCATATCGAATAATAAATCTGCTGGACTTTTTAATAGAATTCCAGCACTGCTCCTTCTTTATTACTCGAACCATCCACATATACCTCCCAAGTGGTTGGTATAATGGGATCCTCAATGGTGGGTTCCAGTGCGGTAGTTTCTACTACAAAGTCGGCTAATGCATGAGCCTTGATTGCGATTCTGGGCTTAAAGCTCACTTGGAACTCACTTAGCTCAACCGACCAGGATACCATTCTTCCGGACAAATCGGGTTTGTTAAGAACTTTACTAAGAGGAAAAGTTGTAAATACCTCAATTGGATGAGCTCGAAAATATGGCCTTAGCTTCCGGGCGGCCATCATGAGAGCAGAGCTCGCTTCTCAATCTGCGAATATCTCGTCTCCGCATCTAGCAACATGTGGCTTACATAGTAAATCGGCCACTTGTTTCTTATCTTTCTCCCGAACAAGTCTTGCACCGACCGCCGAAAGGGATGTCGCTAAATATAGCTGTAATATTTCCCCCTTCTCGGTCCGGACGGATCGGTGGTTGTCCAAGTGCTTCTTTTAATTCCTCGAAAGCTTTCGGCACTTTTCGGTCCACTTTGCTTCCCTTCGCCCTTCGGGTCTTTAAGTGCCTTGAAGAAAGGCAAACATTTTCCCCAGACTTGGAGATAAATTGATTTAAGGCAGCAACTCTCCTGTCAAACATTATACATCCCGAATGGTTTTGGGAGCCTCCATATCAATCGAGCTTGAATTTTGGCGGGATTAGCCTCAATTCCCCTCGTGATACCATGAAACCCAAGAATTTGCCCGAGGAGACTCCAAAGGCACATTTTTCTGGGTTCAACTTCATTTGATGTTTCCTCAGTACTAAGAAAACCTCAGTCAAATCTGCAATGTGATTTGCTTTTGTAAAGCTTTTCACCAGCATGTCGTCAACATATGCTTCAACATTCTTTCCTATCAGCTCTTTGAAAATCTTGTTGACGGCCCTCTGATATGTTGCTCCTGCATTCTTCAGGCCAAAAGGCATGACCTTGTAATAATAGCTTTCACGATCAGTCATGAAAGCCGTATACTTCTCATCCTCCTTATT
This sequence comes from Hakea prostrata, assembly GCF_041222555.1. Taxonomy (NCBI): domain Eukaryota; kingdom Viridiplantae; phylum Streptophyta; class Magnoliopsida; order Proteales; family Proteaceae; genus Hakea; species Hakea prostrata. The sequence goes on from NW_028291138.1 coordinate 338,546, forward strand.
CATAAGGATTTGATTATACCATGAGTAGGCATCCATGAAACTTAAAGTTTCATATCCTGCAAAGCCATATAGGTGTGTAGATGAAGGTTTCATCAAGTCTTGATCCACCTTCAATTTTTGATACACTTCGTAGGAAATTAGGTCAGTTGCAGACCCTGTATCAATCAAAACTCTATGCAATTCCCGCCGTGCAATCTCTACCTTGATGACTATAGCATCATCATGAGGTAAACAAACGTCTCTTTCGTCTTCTTCGCTAAAGGTGATAGAATCTTCACCATTCAGCTTCTTCCGCTTCTGCGACTCTCCGGCTCCAACAAATTTGGATTTAGTTTTCAGACTTCGGAATGATTCGGGCTCTGGTCCCCCGAAGATGGTAAGGATCGGTGATCGAGTAGCAGCTTCAATCACCTCCTTGCCTTTTTTAGGCTTCGGGGCCTCCCTCGATCGTTCTGAACTAACCGAACGATCCCTTTTAGGGGCAGCCGCACGTGGCCCACGTGGCTCCTCCCTTCTCCTGCTAACAAAGGCTGGACGAGATGTCCCTGAGATATCAATCTTTCAATATCTGCCTTCAGATGACGACAGTCATTAGTATAATGACCATAGTCCTTGTGGAATCGGCAATACTTTTCCCGATCCTGCTGCTCTCCGGGTTTCAAAAGAATTTTAGGCGGCCACTTTAAAATATTTTTTCTTTTGAGGATATTCAAAATATCAGCCCGAGGAGCATTCAATGGAGTGTACTCACTTCTACCGGGGATCTTTGGCGCCAAGGTTGGGATCTTCCAACCCGATCGCGAACATTCTTTTTTTGGCTTCTCCGCTCGGGAGCCTTTTGTTCCTTATTGGAGACTTTATTATCTCCTTGGCGCGCATCTAGAATCTCCATGACTTGACTTGCACGGCATCTCTGTACCAACTCGGCATAAGTCGTGGGTATATCCTGGAGTAATAACTCCAGGAGTTTCCGATTTGTGAGTCCTGTGAATAGAGCGGTTACGGCTACTTGTTCATCCAAGTTTTCTATCTCCATCGTCACTTTGTTGAATCTTTTGAGAAACTCTCCGATTGATTCGTTCTTTCCTTGTTTGACAGTAAACAAGGTTTCTTCCGTTTTCTTGACCTGTATCCCACTCCGGAATCGCCCTATGAATTGGCGCGCCAATTCGTCAAAGTTTACGATCCTTCCCGAGGGAGGTTAGAAAACCACTTTTGTGCCGCTCGAGTTAGAGATGAACCAAAAACCCCGCATAAAATTTCATCGAATTACGAAGCGCCATGGTGCGTTGGTAATAACCGATGTGAGCTGTTGGATCTCCGGAGCCATCGAATGTTGAGAAGGTAGGCAAGCGAAAGTTATGGGGAAACCGATATCCCGCAATTGGCTCAGCAAAAGGTGTCTTCCGAATGGTGAGTAAATATCCTCGATTATTCTTCCCTTAGCCAACTGCCCTAACTTCTCATTGATGTTGGCCAATTCTTGACCAATCTGGGTCGGGTGATCTTCAGCAATACGATCACGACCTTGATTAACACGATCATCACGTGCTACTCGATCATCACGAACAGCCCGTCCTTCACGAACGTTTCTCTCGTCACTGAACCGCTCGATCATCACCAGCGGTTCTTCGACAGTGGGTGAGTGAGTTCTTACCCTTGTATCCAACCTTGTATTTGAATCAGTTGTACTCTCTTGCGGTCTGTCGAACCGATCGCCTCACCTTGGTTGATCATCAATCCTCCGAAGTCCTCTATCTCCTTCACGGAAATTCTGATCAACATTCCGGTCTTCAGCCATTCTTTGGTCACGTGGCAATGCACGTCTCCCTGAATCGCGTTGATCAGGTTCTTGTGGTAAAACCACTCGTGCAGTGAGCACGCGGAGTGCTTGGCTCACCTCCAAGAGTTGAATCTTTACTTGATCCAATTGATCTTGGATTGTATCAGGAGGAAGATTACGTCCTCCCTGGCCATCATCCACCTCGATAGGATTTTGGCTTTCCTGGGGAATATCTGGATTATTCACCCAAGGTATCTGAACACCGGAATTGCTTTGTGCAGCGGCTGCTGCGGCTGCTGATCTAGTCACCATGGCTTTTTCAAGTCTTTCCCACAGACGGCGCCAAATGATGCGTCCAAAATCTGCTCAGCCCTTGGATCTCCACGTGATGTCTGCCAAAGCGAAGCGTCGGATGTGGCCCGACCGGCTGGGGTCGGGAGTCCACCTCCGAAGGCTAAGTCGGTTGATGAACTTAATCACAAACGGCTCTGCTAGAAGCACGAGCTAATGAATGAAGAAACGGGAAAGGTGATCTAGATAGCAGGACGCTGATAGTTTTGATCTATCAGTATGTATCTGAACCTGAGTTTCAGATAGTATTCTTCTTGATCGATTGATCCGTCCTTCACCTTGTATGGTAGTGAGGTTTATATAGAGTGTACCTTCGAATCTCCTTCGTTGGATGCACTCGAGCCTTCTTCGGTTAGTCGTTGGATCTTATCAATGAGATCCGTTGAGTGTTAGACTTTTACTAGTTTGGGCTAGTAGAGGACTCCTGAGATAACCGTTAGGTTATGTGATAGTTATCCCTTTGATGATGATTATCCGCAGCCGTCAGTTTGAGTCTGCTGTCATCAGGGTGATTACCCTAATCCATAAGTAAGATTAGGGCACGCTTGCAGCCGAATAATCTTTCTTCTTCAGCAAGCCATCTTCTGGATCCGGTTCGCTCGGGAGCGATTCGGTTTTCTCCGTCTCGACCGGGGTCGAGGGTCGGACCAGGTATGAACCCGGTCTGATCATAAACTCTCCATATCAGTTTCTGCTTGTGAAAAATAGAGAGGGAAAATACGGGAGAGAGAGAGGTTGTAATACATAAAGGTCATGGTGCTAGCAATCAACAATTTCGAAATTGTTGTGGTTGACTTACATTTTAAGAGACTCAAAATAGAGATTTCAAAACCCCCAACTTAGAAGCCTTGATATTTTACCAACTGAACAACCTCTTTATACGAAAATATCCTCTGTATTTCTTGCAACTTCATCTTTTTTTTTTTTTGGTTGCCAACCCCGGTTCCAAGGCTTTGCCCTGACTAATCCGGTGTTCGACCTAGGTCGCACACCTGGCTGTGGTGGGTGAGTCTCCCAGCGGAATTTTTTGCATCCACAAGATTTCGATACCATGACCTTGCTTAAGCGGACCAAGTTGCAACTTCATCTTTAGAATCCAACAACATACTAGTTTTTTGAAGTAAATGTACCCATAAAATATCTCTAACGAAAATGGGAACACGAAAAGATTGTAGGTCATGTCAGGGTTAAGCTTAACCAGACCCAGCCCATCCCATCCCATCCTATTGGGTTAGGATCAAGGATGCCCAACCCAACCCAACCCAATCCTGTTATAGCCCTGTGACGCTTCATTCTCAAGGGCCCATCAACCATCATTTTGTAAGTGGCTTTTGATTACACAAAGACACCTTTCAGAGAAGAGTTTGCCATTTCTGATTTTTGGAAATCGTAACAAACCCAGAGATCAGGAGATATTACAGACATAATGCATTACGGCACTTTGTCTAGCGCATTTGGTCGAACATCTTGCAGACCATGCAACCTTGGGTTACATTTTCTATTGGTGGAGTATGAAATGGAGGAATGATGGTAGCTAGACATTTTCCTTCGCAGTAGTATAGACAAGGTTTAAAGTATTGGTATCAAGTATCGTATTGATCAGATGATTTTAAGAGACTCGTTGTCTAGTATCGAGTATCATATTGTATTGGACGCATTTCAGTGCAATGCAATGAATAGACGTATCAATATGTATCATATAAGTTGTATCTAACATGGATACATATTGGCTAGTATTACATCAATACCCTGGCATGGATACTTTAAACTGTGATCAAGCATGGAAAATATTAGCAAAAAAGGGGAATTTGGATCACCAAGTCTTATCCAAATATAGAATCACTTGCATTAGTAATAAGATTGCGATCCGGTTCTAGCTTTCCTGAACTTTGTAACTATATATGTATCTACCGGGGCAAAGCCAGGATTGAACATTGGGGGGAGGGGCGAATAATGAGTCTAGATCACCTCTCTGTTGGACGAGCATTAATGTCTTTTCACCATACATATTACATGGCCAATATGAGACCCACTGTGGGTCCCACCTCTAAATTATTTTATTATATTCGGGCGTGGGGTCCACATAAAAATTTTAGGTAAATTAATAAGAGGACTAAAATATAAATAACACAATTATAAGTAAATTATAAAAAAAAAAATTGAAATAAAGCATACGGGCTAAATTTGTGGGAGAAATTGTAGGAAAAGAAGATAGATTTGAAGTCTATTAACTAAATATAGGGAAAACAATCAATTTCCATATATTAAGTAAAAATAAATAAAATTTCAATGATGATGATTAGATCTAATAATATTAATGACTGAAATTCTAAACATCCAACTAATAAAACTTAAAATTTTAATTGCTATTAGTGGGAATTGAAAGTTTAGGGATTCAAAAATAAAATTAAATAATTACGATTAGATCTGATAAAATTGATGGCTGAAATTCTAAATGAGATTTAAATTTCTATTAATAGGAATTGAAATTTCAGGAGAAAGTTTAGGGATTAAAAGAAAAAAAAAATAATGATTATGATTAGATTGATAAAATCAATGGCTGAATTCTAACGACATTTAAATTGCTATTAGTAGAATCGAAATTTAAGAAGAAAGAAAGAACAACGACATAAAAAAAATTAAAAATCAATTTTGCTTTTTGAAAAGAATACTAGAAAAATCTTGGGTGAGAGAGAGAGAGAGGAATAATTTGAAAAAGAGAGGATGAATACTTGTGGAGAAGATTTAGGAAAACTCCAATGTCTACTAACTACTCCAATGTTTTGTGTGAAAAAAAAAAAAAAAAAAAAAAAAAGAGGAGATTCATGATAGAATAAATAGGGATAAATTTTATTTAGGATTTAACTTTTGGCTAAAGTGTAGCTAAACGGACCTTTGAATAGGTTAGCTGAATGGCTCTAAATATTCATTATCAGATTTGTTAAGTTAAATCTGAATCGTCCAATAAAATTCCTATTTTTCCTCCTATTATTTGTGGGTTAGTTAAGTTTAACCTAATATCACCATTGTCAATTCTTGGTAATGTCTCTTTCTTCTTCCTCTATTCATTCTCTATCGGCTTCACTAAAAGCCCTTTCACCTGCGTTCATCAAGCTAGGAGTTCCTCACTGAAAATCCTATGATTCCAGTAGATTTTTTGTTGTCGTCTAGAAGAAGTGAAAAATAAATCTCGTTTCACAAACACCACATTTTCTCTCGTCTCACTTGCAAATCCTTTCGATGTTTCTCACAACAATGATCATTGCTTTCTTGCCTGAGGTTCTCAACTATCTCTACTAAATTATCTCTCCATTGTCGTGCATCCCATTCTTCTCAGGAGAATTCTTTAGGTATTCCTCATGTTCTCTTCCTTTTATTTTATTTTATTAATCGTTTCTGGTTTTCTATAGTGAAGGAATGTGTGGTTTTGTGGTTTTTTATGAAAGAGTTTTCGGTGAAGCCAATAGAGAAGGAATAGAGGAAGAAATAGAGAAGGAACAAAGGAAGAAATAGAGTAACGCTACTAGCTTGTCAGGGAGAATCGAGAGTTGTTTTCTTCTTTTCTTTTTGAAAATATAATTGATCATAGAAGGTTAATTTAGTTAACCCATAAATAATGGGAGAAAAAATAAGAATTTTATTGGACGATTCAGATTTAGTTAATAGATCTGACGGTAGATATTTAAATCCGTTTAACTAACATATTCACACGTCCGTTCAGCCACCACCTTCCCTTAACTTGTTATGATTTAAAACTAGGGGTTTAATGGTAACAATCAGATACCCTCATTTATAAGCATAATGGGGTTGATGCAAATTCATTTCTTATCGTTTTCTACAAATATATTCAAAAGCTTTCATGGTTTTTTATTTTATTTTTTGATGAATGGCTTTGTTTGAATTCATTACCTTAAGCAACTAAATATGAGCATTGGAGGAAGACTGCAGGTGGGGGATGGGGTGGGGAGAACGAGGAGGAAATAGAATGAGTGTCGACAGAGAGAACTCACGAGCAAGGTTTAAACTATCGTGTATTGAGATCGTATCGGTCAGGTGATTTTAAGAGACGTATTACCTTGTATCGAGTATTGTATCGCTCTGACTAATATATTTTAGAGTAATTCAATGAAGAGACGTATCGAGATGTATCGTATCGGTTGGGTCAAATATGGATACGTATCGACTAGTATCGTATGGTATCGTGGAATATTTTAAACCTTGCTCACGAGTGAGAGAGAAGATTTGATTCTTAAATATTTTGAATTAGGTTTGGTTTTATTAAACTAGCCACTAGGTTCTAATGATATGTGTTGTCTTCTGTCAATCAATAGTCTATTCAATAACTATGGCTAGAGATTAGGGCCACACTCTCTCACTACAACCATTGGCATGAGAATTAGCGCGTGTTAGGAAACTTCCTAGCCCAATACAAGAGTTCATCTACTTAATCATGTTATACTAAGTTTGGATATCCTTCATATGACACCAAACAATTCGATTAGAGATTATTGTCTATCTAGGAAATGTCACATCTTATGGCACTAACCAACTCGGACTACGTTTCTTGTAACCTTATGATCATCCACATATAATAGGTAGGCTACCTTATATCCCCTCACTTACTTTAGTAGGCTATTGGGTGTCTATGAACCCATTTTTATTATATGCAACCCTACCATGAATGACATGTGGTCTGTTTCTATCACATCGACCCAATTGGTATCCCCTCACTCCACCTAAATATCTGAGGGTAGTGATCTGTTCGTGAAATAAAGTAACCTCAAGCGCACGGTATTGTGTAGCTAAAGGGTCGATCCCAAGAAGATATATAACATTAGAATTTAACCTCTTAATGGTAACGCGAGAGTGCAAGGATTCAAAAATTTCAACTGATTAATTAAACTAAATTAGTAGATCTAAATGAGCAGTCCTAACATATACATCTATTGCAATTGTATTAAGAATAAAAATAAAATAGACAAAACCTAACCATTCCTCATCCAATAAATAAATAATGCATAAATAAAAAGCAAGAATAAAATATGCGAACAATAAATAAATAAACAAATAAAAGGGAAGTGATCCAAGTGTTAGCTCTAGATCGAGGGAAGGGGAGTATAAGTATGATGAATTTGACCGTGGACCATTTGCCGTAGCTTATTGTCCATCGATCGGGGGAACAAATATTAAAGGAAAAGAAAGCGTAAAAAGTAAATAGTAGAACAAATAACAAAGCAATAAATGGAAAAGGAAAACCTCAACCAAAGAGAAGCACGACTATAGGCATCTTTGTTCAAGGAACCAAGGGATAGGAAAATAATAAATGAATACTGAAAAGTAAATCCTAAGTTAAGAATATGGAGGGGTAGACAGAAGCGAGAATGAAGGGGGGGGGGAGAGAAGATTATTGATGAAGGCTACTCACTTGCATCCTTGAATCTTGAATAATAAAAAAAACCTTGAACGATCGATTTGAATCTCAACCAACCCTAACAACTAGATTTGGAATGATCCAAATCTGCTATTGCTAGACCCAGAGAAAAACAAATCCTCTTCGAAATTGAAACTTGCAATTTGAAGCTTGAATTTGAATTTGAATTTGAAATTGAATTGATCAATAAGAAATAACACTTGCATAAAAGAAACTAAACAACTTGAATAATCATTGCAATACATATAAAAGTTAAACATAAACATTGAATCTAAAAAAACTAGAACCTCACAAAGCAATCAAAGAACTATAGAAAACCTAAACAAGTTAAAGAGAAAAGAAGTGTGGAAGGCCTAAACAAACTAAAGAGAAAAAAAGTATAACCTAGGTGTAAGAGGAGAGGGTATTTATAGGGGATGGTGAATGGGGGTAGAAATAAGGAAATAATAATAATAATAATGGTAATAATGATAATTGAATAAATAGATAAATAAGAGTTAAAAAGAATAAAGGAAAAAAATAAACAAATTCGTTTGAGAATGTAAGGGAGGGAGGGAGGGAGGGGGAGAGAGAGAGAATGAGTGGAAGAAAATAAAAGAAAATTTTATTTAGACGTGGAGAAGAAGGAAAGAAAAAAAAACTTTTAGAAAAGTAATGTGGGTTAATTAAGGGAAGGAAAAAAAAAAAGTAAAGTGAAAGAAATAGAAAGTGGGGAGAGAGAAAAAAATTAGGAAAATAAATAAAATCTTCTAGAAAATCTATGGGAAAAAAAATCATAATGGTTGACTACTTGTGGGTCCCATACATTTTTCAATTACAATAAAGTAAAATAAAATAAAAATCATAACTAATCTAAGTCGTAGATCAAAATTGACTTCTTTATTTCTAAGATATTCTTGGAGTTGACCCATAATTGCATCTCTAGCCCATCATGCTCCAAATCAGGCCATTTTTGCACTTGAAAAATTGAATGGATCTCTTGATGTATAAAATTTCATGTTTCATACCCCAAACTCCAAATATTTGCTCAAATTTTGAAAAATCCTAATCTGTAGAAACAACATAAAACCCAAGGTAACTTTGCTCTAAGTGTGTAAAATGTATATTTTATGTCCTAAAATTTCACACATAAATGTACTCCATCATGATCCACAATCACAAGATCAAGGTTTCATGTTAAGTCACACACCACACCACATGATAACATAATCATGATCAAAATATCAATAAAAGAATCAAATGTTTTAAATAATAATAAGTATCAAGGATATTCGAAGATCTCAAATAGATCTCAAAACAATGCAGAAGCAAAATCAAACTGATATAAATAACATTTGTCCTAAAATGGAAAGTGAAACTAGAAGGATAAAGAAGTCAAAATTCCTAAAGTCTACATCAAGTACATGTCTTTAATTAAATGATATATATGAAACCCAAAATTCTCGGTTTCTTGGATAGTCTCTTTCTTCCTAAGTGTTGGGCTAATCTTGGTATGCACAGTCTACACATGCACACGTGTCACCCCAGTAATCCGGTATGTCGTACACATTGGTCATTGGCATCTTGTAATCTTAAAATGTCAAGGCTTCTTGATTAGCAATAAAATCTAAAACAATATACAAAAGGGATGAGTTTAAAAGAACTTAGTGAGTAATTCAAAACTATATATAAATCCACCATTCAAAACATGAGAAAATGTATGATAATATGGTATAATATGCATTGCAATGTCATAGTGTTCCTATAATCTAATCAATGGAAGTCTCTATGTAGGTAGACATGTATTAAGATGCAACACCAGCCTCCTATAGGTAAATTCACATAGACCCCAACGGCTCCAACCTAATTGGGTGTCATGACCAAGGTATTAGGATAACAGTCCTCTCATCAACCATGGATGGGGATTAGGGTCACACTCTCTCACCATGATCATTGGCATGAGTGCTAGCACGTGTCAGGGTAATATTTAGCCTAATGGATGTAATCTACTTAATCATATAATTCTAGGTTTAGATATTGTTGCTTGTATCTAAAGATGCTACCCAAGTGCACGATTCACAATCAAGTAATATATAGTAAGTAGAGTATCGATCCCACGGAGAATTTTATCTTTAACTTTCAATGTAAAAGTAAAACTGATTTAAACAAGATTAACAAGATTGATTTGTGATTGATGAACTAAATAAACAAATGACAGGTAATTAAAGTTGAGAACCTAAATGGAAAATATGCAATAGAAGGACCTTTAATGAATGATATGAGTGTTGGGAATCAATTTCCCCTCCCCTGAATTTATAATGCAGACACCATAGTAATACTACATCACAAAATATATCAAGAACTTGGAACGAAATGACATAATGGCATTTTCCAATCCACATATGCATTAGCATCCTAATTCAAATTCCTCATATTCCTATGGAGAAATGAAATGAGAATGCAACTTATACCCAATTCCAATCATGGCAACGTGAGGCAAGTGAGTATTCCTACCCAACCTACTAATTAGTTAAAACCAAATGAAGGTTAAACTAACCCATGCCATTCAGCAATCACTTAGACTCAATTAACTTTCCAGTTAACTAAAATCACAGCATTCATTCAATGATGATCAATCAATAAATGAAATTAATCAATAATTAACATGCTGAATTCATTGATAATAAACTATACTGCAGTAAAACTAAAGAACATTGGATAATTATAACTCAAAATACAAGTTCAGGTACTCTTATCATCCCAACACAATAAGAACTTAGCTCATATCAGAATTCAAAAGCACATAAATACATATAATCATCAACATCATTCAGCTAGAGTATAAGAAAATAGAACTATAAAACTGAATAAAAAACTAAGAGATGCAATGCTTCCACATGAGCTCTAGCCTTCTTCTTCAACAAGTCTCTTTCTCCAGCAGCTTTGTTCTTTCCCACGAGCTCAGCTTTTTTGGTCTTTTTTCTATTCTCTTCTAATTTGCTTCCAGCCCCTCACGTTCTTCTCTTTCTTCCTCTTTATTTTCCCCAATTTTCCCCTAATGATAGGGTAGAAATCTGGGCTATAGGATTAGAACATTCCCTTCTGATATCTAAGGCTGAGAACATTCACGTATTTACAAGAATAAAGTCCCCTTTAGTTAGCCATTTTTAGTCATTTCCATGTGAACTCAATCTGAGAATATTCTGCTCCGTGATGCTATAACATCTCTACGGCAAAGTTAGAAGACATGTTCTTCTTCTCTTATGGGTCTTCACCTACAATGCCAAGAGAAAGAGGCTTAATCAAATTCATCCATTAATTGAAGAGAAATTCATGCAAGAATGACATAAAGGACCTTCACAAGACTTAAAATGTTAAGACTCACTAAAACAACATCTAATGACAACTAACACTAAAACAAAGATAAAATACTCTTAAATCAAGCTATCTCAAGTATAAAATAACCAAACTTAACTCTATTTCATAGAGTTATCAGATACCTCCCCCTAGCACCAAGCACTCGGTTCAATATCCTTCCCTATCTGGAGTCAACGTATCCTATGGCTTCAACTAACTCGGATTATGCCTCCTCTCAACCCTATTGGTCATCCAAATATGATGGGTTGGAAGCTCTCATGTCCTCATGGGTTGGTTACCAATCTTGAGTGCCTATAAGTCCAACCCTACCAATGAATGGCCCCCACAATGTGGTTGTGTCCCCTCACCAATTGATTACCTATAATAACCCCCATATTCCTAACCCAAAACCTAAATTGCAGGTCCGAGTACTTGAAGCTTTAGCTGAAGAAGTTGTGGGTCATCCGGATTGAAGCCCAAGATTCGGCCCTAAAGCTTATTGATTGAATAAGATTTGTTTAGTGAAAAATCTTAATTTTTGAAAAAAATAAAAGAAAACAAAATTATTACATAAGTATTGAGATTGATACCATGGCCCATGGGTGTCCCTAGTCCATTCATCATCGATTAGAGAATAACATCTAAGGTAAGACAAATGACCCAAAAGTCAAAGTATTGTTTACTTTGTTTTGGGTTAAAATGTTGGGTTTAGGTGTCTTGTAATCTATGGGTTAATATAATTATAGTTTGGGTGTATTTGTAATTTGATCAAGGATTTGGGTCAATTACTTGTACATGGCTAAAATTATAATTATATAGGGATTAGGGTTTTAAATTTTCTTGCAAATAGTCTTTAGGATAACCTAGATTGAATCGACTTGTAGGGGATTAGGGGATTATCGTTGGAAGGGATGGGGGACAAGCAAAGGAGTAACACTTGTACATGCGTAAATTTTAATTATATAAGGATTAGGACTTGTTTAAAGATGCTTTTTTCAATAACTATTTTCCCAAGTCGGTGAAGGATGCGAAGGAATCTGAATTTATGGCTCTTACTCAAGGTTCCAATTCAGTTTTGGAATATTAGCAAAAATTTGAAGAACTTTTCTTCTTTTGCCTTGGAGTCAATAAAAGTTGATCTTGAGAAGGTGAAGAAATTCTTCAAGGGATTGAGACCTTCGATCAAGACTTATCTTGCGGCTCAGCTGATGGAAAGCTATGCTTAGATTGTTTAGAATGCTAAGAAAGTTGAAGAAGGTGAAAAAGAGAACTATCAGCCGCAAAGGTTTGTAGTGAACATGAATAACTTTGTGGATTGTAAGAGAATATTTACTAGGCCTACCATGTATCCTACTCCCACCCATCAGCCTAGAAGTGTGAGTTCTGGATTGAGTTATGAATCAAGCTACGGGTCAAGTAGTGGACCAGGGCATCCAGCTATGAGTAATCAGACTATTAGACCGGTATGCAACCCGTCGACAATGATTAATCTGAGACCTTTAGCTTCGACTCCAGTGACATTAGTTGGCTCGAGGGACATTACATGTTTCACTTGTGGGAAGACATGCCATGTTTCCACAATTGTTCATAAAGGCCCAATCAACAACAGTTAGCAGGGACAAGACTGGTGCTGACCTTTAGCAAGAAAAGTCTATTGTGTTACCAGAACTGAGGTTGCCTTTGAGCATGATGTAGTCATAGGTATTGTTCCAATAGCATTATTTTTGCTTTTGTACTATTTGACACTGGTGCATCTCATTCATTTATAGCCACATCATTTGCACCATGCATCCCTGGTATTCCTAAGAAGCTGGATAGAGGACTTATATTAGTACTCCTACTAGATCTATTGTGAAATTAGATGAGGTGATAGAGTCCTGTTCAGTGTCTATCGTTGATAGAGAATCGGAAGCTCACCTGGTGAAACTGGATATGAGGGACTTCGATGTGATACTTGGAATGAATTGGCTAATGGAACATCAAGCCATTATCTTGTGTTCTGAAAGGAAGGTGCAGTTCCATCGTAAAGATGCTCCTCCATTCGAATTCCAAGGTAATCAAGGGATGCTTAGCAAGAAGGTCATTGCAGTGGTTGTATGGGTCAAAGCATTGACAAGAGATGTTGGACTACCGGCCTCCTCTATGAATGCCTCAAAAGGTGAGGAACAGTTGCGGATATCAAAGTAGTTAGAGATTTTCCCAATGTAGTTCCAGAAGACTTGTTGGGTTTGCCTCCAGAAAGGGAATTAGAGTTCACCATTGATCTAATTCCGGGAGCAACTTTTTTGGCGAAGGCTCCATACCGAATGGCTCCGACAGAGTTGAAGGAACTCCATATTCAGTTGAACGAATTGCTAGACAAGGGGTTCATCCAACCTAGTGTTTCACCATGGGGTGCCCCAGTGCTATTTGTGAAGAAGAAGGATGATAGTATGTGATTGTGCATAGACTACCGTGAAGTGAACAAGTTGATGATCAAGAATAAGTATCCTCTTCCTAGAATGGATGACTTGTTTGATTAATTGAAAGGTGCAACAATGTTTTCAAAGATTGATTTAAGATCTAGATATCATCAATTGAGAGTGAAATCTAGTAATACTTGCAAGACGGCGTTCAAGACCAAATATGTGCATTTTGAGTTTAGAGTCATGCCATTTGATCTTACTAATGCGCCTGTAGCATTTATGGACCTGATGAATCGATTATTTTAGGATGTTCTGGATAAGTTTGTCATAGTGTTCATTGACGACATTCCGATCTATTTGAAGAATGAAAGGGAACAAGCTGAGCACTTGAGATTTGTTTTGCAGTGGCTAAGAGAGGAGTTGTTTGCAAAATTTAGCAAGTGTGAATTCTAGTTGCCCAAGCTAGTGTTCCTAGGTCATATCATGTCAACTGAAGGAATTAGATTGATCTCGAGAGGGTTAAAGTTGTGGTTGACTGGGACAGACCTAAGATAGTCATAGAAATCAGAAGTTTCATAGGTATGGTTGGATACTATAGACGCTTCATTCAGAATTTCTCCAGATTATCAACCCCTATGAAAAAGCTTACCAAGAAAGGAGTCAAGTTTGAATGGAATGAAGCTTGTGAGAAGAGTTTTCAGGAATTCAAGGGGAGATTAACTAATGCTCCCGTGTTGACTATAGCAGATGACTCTGGATGTTTGACAGTGTATATGAATGCATCTAAGGTTGGATTATGATGTGTCTTGATGCAATATGGCAAGGTGGTGGTGTATGCTTCTAGACAATTGAAAGAGTATGAACATAACTACCACACACATGACTTGGAGTTGGATGTGGTAGTGTTCACTCTAAAGATTTGGCGTCATTATCTATATGGTGAAAGAATGACAATAGACACTGATCACAAGAATCTGAAATATTTCTTCACCTAGAAGGAGCTGAACATCAGACAACGTAGATGGTTGAAACCGGTGAAAGATTATGACTGTGATATTCAATATCACCCATGGAAGGCCAATGTGATTGCAGATGCTTTGAGTAGGAACAGCAACCAACAGATTGTGGATTTAGCATCCCTAAGCAAACCTATGTTGTATTCTATTATTGAGTTTGGATTGAAAATTTTGCTAGAAGGATCTAAATCTATCCTAGCAGCTATGTCAGTTCAATTGAACCTAAGGGACAGGATCATAGCATTGTAACCCAACTGATCCAGAATTGAAGAAGAAGATTGTGTTGATTTCTTCAGATTCTTGGGAAGCATCAAATTTCTCTTTAGCCTCTGATGGTGCTGTAGTTTTCAGGGAAATGATATGTGTTACCGCAATATAAGAACCCATCATCCTCAGACTGAAGGACAATCGGAAAGGACCATTCATATTCTAGAAAATATGCTCAGAGCATGTGTTGTTGATATGGGTGGTAACTGGGATGATCATCAAGCATTGGTGGAATTTGCATATAACAACAGTTACCAGTTGACGATTGGAATGGCTCCATTCAAGGCTTTGTATGAATGTATTTGTAGAACTCCTATCTATTGGGATGAAGTTGGAGAAAGACATGTTCTTGGTCCATATTTGATTGAGACCACGAGTGCCATGGTTGATGTAATTACAAAGAGAATCAAGACGGCGTAGTCTAGATAGAAATCCTATGCAAATAAAAAGAAGGACATATTTGAAATTTCAAGTTGGAGAGTGAGCTTTCTTGAAGATGTCACTATTGAAAGTTGTCATGAGATTTAATATTAAAGGGAAGCTTAGCCCTAGATACATTGGAACTTTTGAGATCACTGAAAAGGTTGGGCCATTTGCTTATAGATTAGCCCTCCCTCTGTCTCTAGCTAGTGTGCATGATGTAATATTCCATGTCTCTATGCTAAGATGGTGCTTAACAAATCTAAACCATCTTCTCCAGCAAGAACCTAAAGGTTTGAGCGTTGATTTGACCTATGAGGAAGAACCTACGAAAATCCTAGACAGTAAGGACAAGTAGATGAGGAACCAAACCATATCTTTGGTGAAGATTATGTGGAGCAATTAAGCTTCGAAAGAAGCATCTTGGGAGAAAGAAGACAAGATGCGAGCTAAATATCCCTATCTATTCGGACACTCAGGTACGTTGAAATTTGGAAAACGAACTTTCTTTTTAGGGGTAGAGACGTAATAACCCCCATATTCCTAACTCAAAACCTAAACTGCAGGTCCGAGTAATCGAAGCTTTAGCCTGAAGAAGTTGTGGGCCATCTGGATTGAAGCCCAAGATTTGGCCGCAAAGCTCATGGATTTGGATGTTGTTGGTGAAGAACCTGCCTTACTAAAAATTGGAAGAAGATCTAGTCAGAACCCGGATGGTTTGGGTAGGTGGATATCCAGTGCAGGAAGGTCGAGTTGGAAGATGTCTATGAACAAGGTAAGATTCCTTCACATGTTGTTTAAAGTTGTAGCAATGCTAGGGATCAACTGGGAGAGCAAAACGCCCAAGTATTGAAAAGTACCAGGAGCGGTTGCTTAAGGCGGTCGATTGGAAAATTCCACTAAAAAACCCTAATTTGCCCTTGGCACCCTATTTAAAGCCTTCCACGACCTAATTTTGTATTATTTTATTCCTGAAGGTTGTTGCGGACTAAAAAGAGTCAGAGAACACGTGCTTGGTGGAAGATAACCTCTTTCCATGGAGAAGCTTTCGAGTTTTCTTTGACTTTCGGATCCTAAGTAGAGGTAAATTAACCACTCTTTTAATCTACTAAATTTTTACGTTATTAGAGAGTATTTATTCTTCCTTTGGTTTTGTTGTGATGGTTTGGAGTAAATTCTTTTCCATCGATGATCTCAATTATATCATCCTAGAAGAGTGGATTTTATATTTGATTCAACGGTGGATCTTATCAAAGAAGATGATGTTGATCTACACTATTCCGTTCTAATATCTGTAGTCCGAGTGGCCTCTCTGGAGTTCTAAGAATGTAGTTTAGACTTGGATTACCCCAAAATCAAATTGAGGATGGGTGATCAAAAGTTTGAATTTCGGACTTGGAATTTTGTCCAAGAGTGGAGTGGTTGCTTAGGGCAGTCAGTCAACTTGACCAACTACCTTAACCAATCAGTTGGATTCTAGAGGCTGTGTTGAAGTTGTTTCTACACTTTTTGAGTTCCAGACTCTAATGTAACTTTATAATCTTAATCTAGGGGTTTTCTAGGATCTGCTAGGGTATTTGCTCGAGGGATTTAGCACGTTATTCAATACTTTTTCCACTAAGCTAGTTAAGGACATAATTGCATATATAGATGAATTGTTGATATAATGAATTGTTTACTTTTCTAATCATGTCAATGACCTTATATCTTGTTGTAATTATTGTTATGCATGTTTACTTGTTAATGATGTATCATGAATGATGATTGATGCATTTTATTTCTTTGCTTAGAATGATGTATTTGGTGCAACTATGACTTGGGAAATACCTAATTTGGTACTCCTAGCTTTGGATATCAGGGGTTGTGGTATGGGACACTGTCTTCTGATGCCCCCAGCACTATCATAGTTGTTGTCCTTCATGACTAGGAGGTCTAGATTGCATGGTTAGGTACCCCTACATGCTACTACCCTTTTAGTAGGGGTATTGAAACCAAGTGACCCGTGATGGTAGTGATATGACTCTGTGTCATCCAATAGAGGTAACCAGTTCGTGAGGAGACTCAGTGGTCCACTGTTTATCATATAATTGTAGGGTTGGACTTATGGGCATACAAAAGACGGCTTGGGTGTCGTGAGTAGACAATAGAGCTTCCGCCCCAACAATATGTGGATGACCATAGGGTTAATGAATGTGATCCAACAAAGGTAATTAGTCTGTGAGGACTTACATTCCTAGGTGGAGAAGGATACTGGACTAAAAGGGCACTAGGCATAAGGAAAGTATCTGGACCACATGTAGCATGTGACCTTATGACTTTGCATTGGGTTTAGAATCCCCAAACTTCCCCAGTACCTAGACCTATGGTTGTGGTGAGAGAGTGTGGACTTGTATCCCAGCTATGGTTGATGTTGTGGTCCATACCACTTACCCAGTGATAAGGATGAAATAGCGCTGAATCGGGTCCAACCACAGTCGGGTCATGGGCTCTGGTTGGGGATGGGCTCGACCACAGTTGGGTCAAGAAACCCGGTCGAGGTCGGTCCAGAATTCAAATCAATAATTAACACGAGGACAAAGGGACTCTAAAATTATGGGGATAAACATGATCCCGAAGAGTTCGGGATACATAATCGAGTTATAAAGGGTAACTACCACTAACGTGATATGGGCGATCATGCTAAGAAAGGCAATTGCCTATATCTCAGAAGGAAGGGTAAAAACCCTAAGATCTAACAGCCACTAAGAGAAGATACAAATGAATCCAACGGTCGGGAATAAGAGGTAAATCCTATATAAACTAAAGCCTTAAACCCAACAGAGGTATCTAAATCGTTTCCCTCCATTATTGTTTTCAATTAAAGCTCTGCAACTAACCAGAGCTCTGTTATCTAATCCATTACTGACTTAGCCTTCGGTGGTGGCCACCCGACCCTGCGGTTAGGCCATGTCTAACCCCATCTTGTAGGTTTTTCATCAAGGATCTGGAGGCTAAATAGATTTGGACGCATCATTTGATGCCGTCTGTGGGAAACGCTTCAAAAAGCCATGGTGGATACCGGATCAGCAACATTGAGGAATCAAATCTTAATCCTCCTCCAGGAGGAAACCCCCTGAAGGAAATTGTATTCGTGATAGAGAAATTCACAAAGATGAAGAGGTTGCCGAAGGTGATCGCCTGAACAACTCAAATAACCTCTAGGAACAGATGAACCAGATGCAAATCCAAGTTTTGGAGATGCAACAAATGCTACGAACGGTGGCCAGGTTGCCTAGGAGCACCAAGACACCCAATTCTCCATGATCGAAAAGAAGCTCAAGGACGAGCATGAAGGGCTGGGATAAGAGTTTCACCATTCAGAGGATGTTCTCCTCGGAGAAATAGACAACAAACTGAAGGTCATAACTTCGGGCAAGAAATAAACCAAGGCTCGTAAGGAGTTCGGGAAGAACGATCTGGAGCGAGAAGAACTAGGGAATTGCCCTAGAGCGATGAGCAGAACATTCAAGATCTAGCACAAGGGAGTCAAATTGGGACCCTTATCAGACTCGGATGTGGGGTACGCACACATATGACAACATCTCAACATTTGGGTCTTGATAGCATTCAATCAGATGGAACTTGGGCAGTACACATTGATCAAGAACTGGCGGATATTAACCAAAAGTTGGGACAACTCATGAGGGGTAGGCGGTCTGATGACATTTACTCAATCATTAGGAAGACTCTGTTCGTGGATGCCATTGTTAGGTACGAGTTCCCCCATAATTTTAGGCTCCTGACCTTCTCTTCATTTGATGGGTCAGGAGATCCTATTGCCCACATGAGTTATTACTAGTAGGCAATGGTTGTTGCTGGTAATTCTGATGAAATCTTATGTAGAGTGTTCGGGTCTTCACTTACAGAGGCAACACTGAAGTGGTTCTCGAACCTACCTTCGGGAAGAATTGCTGATTTTGATGAACTAGCCCAAAAGTTCATTGGTCAATTCCTAAGTGGAATCCAAACCAAGCAGACCGAAGAGACGTTATTCACTGTCAAGCAAGGGAGGAATGAGTCTATTCATGACTACTTGCAAAGGTTCAACAAAGCTACTATGGATATCGAGAACTTGGATGAACAAGTAGCCAAAACAGCTCTCTTCATAGGCCTTTCCAACAAGCGACTCTTGGAATTGTTGTTACAGGATATGCTAGCCACATATTGTGAGCTTGTATAGAGATGCCCAAAGCAAGCTGAAGTGACAGAGATCTTTGATGCTCAACAAGGAGAGATGAAGACAACTAATAAAGAACAGAAGGCTTCTAAAAAAGGGCATGGTTTGAAGATGCCAAACAATGATCAAGGGAGAAAAGCACATTCGGGATGGAGGCAACGTTCACCAGATCATGCAGAATGTACCCCATTAAATGCTCAATGGTCGAAGATTTTAATGCAAATTAAAGATCAGGACATCCTAAGATGGCCACCGAAAATGAAAGCCAAGCTTGGAGAAACAAATTTGGAAAAGTACTATCGTTTCCATAAAGATTATGGGCATTACACGAATGAGTGTAGGGATTTGAAGGTGGACATCGAGAGATTAATATCCTAGGGGTATTTATCCAATTTTGTGAAAGGCAGGGGCGATGATCGGGATAGAAGAGCCACCGGTGGAAAGAGAAGGGAGCACTTGGGAAGCAGAGACTGTCGGGTTGAAGCTTCCCAATCCAAGAAAGGAAAAGAGATTGTAGGAGCTAGCCGATCTCCAATTCTCACCATATTCGGAGGCCCAAAGCCCGAATCCCTCAGAAAGTTGAAAGCAAAGTCTAAATTTGTGGGTTCGGGAGAAGCACTAAAAAGAAAGAAACCAAATGTGGAGGAGAGCATTGTTTTCAATGAAGAGGATGAGAGAGGCGTATGCACACTTCATGACGATGCGATCATGATCAAGGTCAAGATTAGCCGTCGGGAGGTACATAGAGTTTTAGTAGACACAGGATCGCCTGTAGACCTTTTGTCATATAATGCGTATCAGAAGTTGAAAATGGAGGAGGATTTGTTGAAGCCATCTTCCACTCACCTATATGGATTTGCTGGATCGTTAGCAATTGCAGAGGGATCAGTACAACTGGATCTGACAGTTGGAAATGTCCCCAAAGAAACCATTGTTCGGGTAAACTTCTTAGTCATTCAGGAACTCCTAGCATACAACGTCATACTAGGGAGACCATCCCTCATGAAGTTGGGAGCAGTTGTATCAACTAGACATATGAAGATCAAATTCCCAACCAAAAAAGGAGTGGGAGAGGTAACTTTTGATCAGAAAACCTCTCGAAAATGTTATGTCTCATATTTGAAGGATAAAGCTGGGCCCAGAAAAGTACAACTCTATGAATTGAAGTTCGTGATGATCAGGACGAAGATGTAATGCAAAGGCCCGAACTTGTTGAAAAATTAGAACGAATTCAATTGGATTCTAATAATGAAGGAAGAACTACCTTCATCGCGTCTGAGCAAACAAAAGACTTCAAAGAAGAATTGAAGAGTTTTCTTTAGGAGAACATTGATGTCTTTGCATGGTCGGCAGATGATATGCCTAGTATAGACCGATCGGTTGTGGAACATAGGTTATGGATCGACCTGAATGCCAAACTAGTAATACAAAAAAGAAGGAATTTCTCAATTGAGAAGCACGAGGCTATCTAGAGCAAGGTGGAGAAATCGAAGAGTTCGGGATTCATCCAACTGATCGAGTGTCCAACTTGGTTAGCCAACGTTGTGATGGTCAAGAAGTTGAACGGATAATGGCAGATGTGTACCGATTACACAGACCTCAACAAGACGTGCCAGAAGGAATGCTACAGTGCTACCCTTTACCTCGAATAGATCTTCTAATTGATGCAACAACCGGATATGAAACTTTAAGTTTCATGGACGCGTATTCGGGATACAACCAAATCCTAATGAACGTGGAGGATGAAAATTTATGGCATTCATGACCGATCGTGAAAGTTTTTATTACAAGGTCATAACGTTTGGGTTGAAGAATGCGGGAGCAACTTATCAAAGAGCTATGAATAAAATCTTCAAAGATCTAATCGGGAAGAACATGGAGGCCTATGTTGATGACATGCTTGTGAAGAGTCTTCATCGTTCGGGGACACATTGCAGACTGGTGTGAAATCCAGCCCAAGCACTAACTCGAAAATCCATTTGTTTGTAGGTCCGAAGACCCGAAGTGAAGGTAGAAGGCAATTGTGGACCATCTCAGTGGAAGACATGGTGTTTGACCCAAAACCCATGTAGATTGATGATGGAGTTCCCTATATGGAAACCTTACCTGATTTGGAGAAGAAACTGCATCTTGATGATGAAAAGCTTGGTTGATGGACTTGAGCCCTAGTTTGACATATTTTGAAAGGTCCCTCAATGCTAGGTAAGTCACTTGATTGAGTTGGGAGAAGCCCCTTTGGAATTTTGAAGTTTGGAGTTAGAAAACCTGATTTTTGGCCTTACTGTCAGTGTTGGTCGATCACCTGACCGACCAACCATGAGTGACCAACAATGACAGGGACTATTTGGTAAATCTCTGAATTCTTAGGTTTTTTTATGCTCTATATATTATAACTTCGTGGTAAACTGCCCCATATTGTTCCTAAGCCTCTGGTGAACATGGGAAGCCTCTCTCAAGCACTCACATTGGTGTTTTGGAAGATCTTTATCAAATTCTCAAAGTTCTTTGGCGAAGCTTCTTCCTTAAGGTTGGTATTCACTCCTACTCTCACTAGGTCTACTCTCCTATTAATTTATTCCTATCTCTGTGATTAGGAGGATGATCTATTGTCATTCCCATGACTGATCCTCCAATCTCTGTAGTTCTAGAGTGGATCTCCATATACTTTATAACCTTTTGAATCTTCACATGATGATTTTGAAGGGAAATCAAGTGTGATCTTCATGATTGATTATCCATTCTAAGCTTTTGACTTCTAAAGCATGCTAGATTCATTCCCATGATGATTTTTGACTATGATCTACTGTTCTTTTCTTTCTAGAGTGAATTGTCATTCTCTCTAGCTTTTCCGTAGAATTCACGGATTGATTTTGGAGAAAGCCTAGTTTTGATTAAATTAGAATTCTACTCTAATGATCATTGTTGATGCCTAATCTATGCAAGATAATCTTAGTTTACTATTCTAGAGTTTCCCTTAAAATTTCGGAGTGTTTCGAATCCCGAAAGTTGAGTTTCGGATAAAAAATTAGGGATTATGTCCGTACAGAATTGGCTTGGTCAATCACCTTGGTTGATCACCTGACCGACCAACCTGACTGACCAATAGAGTCAATGATAGCAAGGTTTGCACTGTTTTGATTCGTTTCACTTCCAATCTTCAAGGGTTTGTTCCTAATGCTTAACCTATGTTTGTTTAGGGTTTATCTGCTAACTTTGGACCTATCCTCATACTTTTCTCTGGAGTTTTTCGAGATTAACTAAGGTAAGGACGTTTGTTCCCAAATAACCTAAAATACATGATTTCTTATATTTAATTAGAATTGCATGATCATACTACTATTTTCATGACTTACTTATAGTTACATTGCTGCTATAATTACTATAACTATAGTAGGACTTAATCATGTGATTCACTTGTTCTTTTAATTATGAATGATTGGCTATTTCCCTATGTGAATGATTCATTAGTTGTGGTTATGAATGACTAATTTGGAATGTGTTTGCTTAAGTTGTATTTGGGGAAAGGGGAATGTCCTTTTGACATTTTTGTCTTTGGACACCAATGGAGGTGGTATGGGACGCTTTCCTATGGTGCTCCTTGACACTTTCCCTGATTATTGGTTGATATACCTTAGGCTTGTCTAGCAGTGTTTGGCTAGGATTACCCTGTTATATCAGACTCGATTCATAAGGGAATTGAGACCGAGTGACCCATGGCAGCAATGGGGATTTGCGGGCGTTCAAGACCGGTAACCAACCCGTGAGAGGACATGAATCACATTGTGGGGGCCATTCATTGGTAGGGTTGTAGTAGTAGCCTTTGGATCATGGGCGCTCAAGACCAGTAACCAACCTATGAGAGGACATGAGAGCTTCTCGTTTACTATTTGTGGATGACCAATAGGGTTAATGAGTCCGTTGTCCGAGTTGGTTGTAGCCATAGGATACGATGACTCTAGTGGGAAGGATACTGGAAAGGATCGCGAGAGGCGAGGAATGGAAGTATCTAACCCTGACTTGATATAACTAAGTAGGTGACTTGCATTGGGCTAAGATTTACCCTGACATGTGCCAAAACTCAGACCAATGGTGATGTGAGAGAGCGGTGACCTAAACCCCAGCCATGGAATGTCACATCCCACAAAATCCACCCAGCCGGTACCCTATCTGGAATACCTAGAGGAGTGATCCACGGTCCCGACTGTGAAACCCAGCCCTAACCTTGACCCGGAAACCCTGTTGTTTGTAGGTCCGACAACCTGAAGTAAAGCAAGAAGTCAACTATGGGCCATTCTAGTGGAAGACATGGTGGCTGGCTTGGAATCCATGAGTGTTGATGTCAGTGTTCCATTTATGGAAACTACACCCTAATGAAGATGGAATTAGTTGATTGACTTGGAGTGCTCTCTGTCATGGTTCGAAGGCATTTCTACCTACTAGGTAAGTCACTTAATGTGTGTGCAAAACCCCTTTATGTTTGGATTTGATCTGAGCCTTCATTTCCCTGTTTTGGACTTGCTTGTCTGATTGGTCGACTCATTGGTCGACTGGACCAGTCGACCAATCCAATCGACCAATGGGATCTGATTTTGCTAATTAGGTCTTTGCTTGCTCTATTTAAGTCCAATCTCGAGTCTACTTCGTATTTTCTACCTCCAAACTCTTTGGAATGTACCAGAGCCCTCTACAAGTCATCTCCCTTGCGTCCTTGGTGATTATCTTGAGGGATCTTCGTCAAAACTCGTGCCTTTACACAAAAAGGTATGTGATCATCCTCTTCTATGTTTCATCTTTGATTCTTCATTATTTTTACTTCCTTTTCTGATTTAGGACAGTAGTAGTGATGTTGTATCTCTGTTGCAACCATCACTATGCTCTTTCCCTCTCTTTTCCTAAGGATCTAGAGCTTGGTGGATGATCTTCATCAAGATCATCACTCGCTTTTGAAGGAAAGCTTGTATTCATTCTCTTTCCTTATTTAGATTGATGTTCTTCAGCCTTAGCTCTATTTCTTTTGAGAATCCATGCATGTTATTCAGGATTCCTTTGTCACAATTAGTGATCCATCATCCTATTGTTCTTGTCCATGATTTTTACTATGAATTCTTCAAGAACCATGATTGATCTAATTATGGTAACTTTTTGTTTCCTAATTTGTAACTTGAAGACTTGATTTGATTAGTGTTTTGGAGTCCTCTATATACTAGTATACTGCCATTGTAGTTTCCCCCTGGTTTAGTACCCTTTTGAACCACCAAATTCGGTTTTATATTCTAAATCTCTGATTTTTGAAGGCCACTGTCTCTGTTGGTCGACTCATTGGTCGACTGAGGCAGTAGACCAATCCAATCGACCAATGAGTACATCAACCTCATATTTGGTCTGTTTTGGATGTTTTGATATCTTTCCTTCTAGGTATCTTTCCTTCTAGGTATCTTTCCTAATATGTTATATATACTTGTTTAGGACTTTCTTCCCAAGTCTAGTCAAAGTCTTATTTGATTCCCCAAGATCCTTTGCGAGTTATATAAGGTAAGGATGGTATTTCCTTAATTACATAGATTGCATTATCTAGTTTCTATATTTGAATATCATTGATTTGTTTCCTTAATTAGATTCTTACAATGATATACTACTGATGCAACTACCTTGATTACAATAGCATTACTTGTTTATACTAAATTGATTCATGTATGATTTACTTACCAAATATATGCAAGTTGGATGTTATTATTGATTTCTTTCCATATAAGAAGTTGCCATATATGTGATGTTATGGATTTATGTTTGTGAATGATTAAGTATGGTTTGGAAAGGAGAGGTGTCCTTTTGACACTTCTGTCCTTGGACAACTACGGGAATATTATGGGATGTTTCCAGAGATGCCCTTTGGACACCTTCCTAAACTGTTGGATGACATACTTAGGGTTGTCTAGTAGTGTTTGGCTAGGATGTCCTATTATGTCAGACCCTAATCGGAGGGGTATTGAGACCGAACAACCCGTGGTAGCAATGGGGATTCATGGGCACTCAAGACCGGTAACCAACCCGTGAGAGGACAGGAATCACATTGTGGGGACCATTTATCGGTAGGGTTGCATATGGATAGACTTGGGCTCACGAGCGCTCAAGACCGGTAACCAACCCGTGAGGGGACGTGAGAGCTTCCCGTTTACCATATGTGGATGACCTATAGGGTTGATGAGTCCGTAGTCAGGGACTATGAGGACTCTAGTGTGAAGGATACCGGAAATGATCACCAGGGGCGAGGAATGGACGTATCTGGATCTGACTTGATGTAATTGAGTAGGAGACTTGCATTTGGCTAGGCTTTGACCCTAACATGTGCCGGTACTTAGGCCAATGGTGATGTGAGAGAGTGGTGACTTAACCCCCAGCCATGGAATGTCCTGAGGGATGCCGGACCCACTACCAAAAGGCGTTGTGTGATGAGACCTTCCTAAAGAAGTACGGTGCTATGACTTAAAGCATGTCTGCCAATAGAGACCAACATACATAGAGTTAGAATCATATTTCATCATGTGTTTCATATCATAAAGCATTTTACTCTGCTTGAAATCATGCTATTTATGTTGTTATGGATTAACTGCCTTACTGGGTTTCTTTGAAACTCATTTCTTTTGTACGATATCTTTTGTTAGACTACTCTACAGGTACTAATGACTATGAAGGTCAATTCAAGGAAGCGCAAACTGAAGAGGCGTACTTCACGCAAGGTGCTGGCAACCATGAAGGTTACATTGAGGATTCCTCAAGTGGTTTTACTTGTTACCAGGATTAGCCCTACTATGGAGTGGGAACATCTGAGCGTCATTGATGAAGTCTATGTTTATGAAGACGTTATTTATAAGATAGAATAGACTTTAGTTTAGTTTGTTATATCTTTCTTTATTTCTTATCTTAGAAACAGATGTAACATTTCTTTTGACTTGCGATCTACTTTCCGCTGGTTGTAGAGTGGGATTCCGCCTCACTTTACTTTATTGATTTAGACATTCTGATTGTCTTTCATACTCTGATGATATATGATCTATTCTTTCCTTATTTGGATCTTTTGTTTATCTTTTGCACATTGATTATTTATGTTCATGATTATGTTATTGTCTATGTGGGAGGTTGATTACCTCGATACTTGATCTTCGGGGTTGTGGATCACACACTTGGGTATGCCAGGTAGGGTACCGGCTGGGTGGATGTGACACCGACGATCAAGTTTAGGAACGATCATATCCACTTAGCACAATAATATAATCAAAAGCAAGAACAAATCATTGTATTCAAGTAATTTACTAATAAAGTCAAGAAAGGATCTCAAAAGGATCACAAAAGAACATCAGAGTGCGGAAAATGATACCAATAGAGTAAATAGTCAACATGCGGAATGAGGCGGAAACCCACTCTACAACAACATCGGAAGGTAGTTCGAATAAAAGTAGAGGTTACAACTAGTTCTAAAAAAGAGGAAAGAAAGAAGTAAGCTTCTAAGCTAGTGTCTCTTCTAACTTATAAATTGTATCCTCAATAACATAATTAAAAGAAAACAAGACATGGCTGCTTCCACTCCAGAGTAGGGCTAGTCCTGGAACGCATCAAAATCCATTGAGGGACCTTCACTGTAATCCTCATAGCTGCCAGTACCTTGGGGGTAGAATGCTTCATCAATGGGCGGCTTGTAGTAGGGGCCATCAAGTTCTTCTGTTCTGGCAGGATAGTCTAACAAAATATTTGCACAAAAGGAGTGAGTTCAAAAGAACTCAGCAAGGAAGGCTATTCCATAATAACATAAATAACATGATACAAAACATAGCATGATGCAATATGATATGAAGCAAACAATGCATGTATGAATCTAACTCTATGTATGCTGGTCTCTATGGCAGACATGCTTTAAGTCATAGCACCATATTTTCTTGGGTAAGTTTGGTCACTCGGCTCCGGTAGGTAATGGGTCCTGCATCGCTCGGGACAATCCATGGCTGGGGTTTAAGTACCGCTCTCTCACATCACCATTTGGTATAAGTATTGGCGCATGTCACGATAAAGCCTAGCCCAATGCAAGTCATCTACTCAGTCATATCAAGTCAGATCCAAATACTTCCTCTATGGCTACAACCAACTCGGTTCAGTATCCTTCACACTTGAGTCACGTATCCTATGGCTACAACCAACTCGGACTACGAACTCATCAACCCTATTGGTCATCCACAAATAATAGATGGGAAGCTCTCATGTCCTCTCACGGATCATTTCCGGTCTTGAGCGTTCGTGAGCCCAAGTCTAGCTATTTGCAACCCTACCAATAAATGGCCTCTAACAAGTATCCACAATGTGATCTATGTCCTCTCATGGATATGACTCACCGGTCTTGAGCGCCCACAAATCCACATTGCTACCACGGGTAGTTCAGTCTCAATACCCTTCCGATTCGGGTCTGATACAACAAGAACAACCTAGCCAACACCACTAGACAAGTCCTATGTATGACATCCAATAATCCGAGAAAGCGTCAATGGGCACCATCGGAAACATCCCATACTATTCCCTCTGATATCCAAGGACAGAAATGTCAATAGGACATTCCCCAATCCCAAATCATACATATTCAATCACATCCCCAATTCCATCATATCATATACAAATGATATTTCGTCATATAGAAAGATATATAATATAACATGATCAATTGCATATGTAATAACAAAATGAATGTTCATGATAATAAAATAATATATAAACATGGTATTACTGTACTTGAAGTACATACAATAGTCATATGATGTTAAGAATACAACAAAGAAGGTGAATCTACTAAGTTTCAACATAGAGACAAGATTCACATAATCTATGTAATTATGGTAACAACCGTCCTTACCTTAATTCGAATCGAAGATGGTCCGGATATCAAGGAGAATGGTTCAAAGGTTCGTACTTGAACCCTAGACAATCATAGATGCAATATTAGAAGAAGAATCAAACAAATCGGAGGTCAAACGGATCAAATTGGACAAATGCATCAAAGCTGTATTCAGCTGGTTGACTAAAGCAATCGACCAAGTGAACAGTAACGGGGCTGAAATGAGATTTTTGATTCGAAACCTAGCTTCTGGGACTCAGATCACTCCGAAATTTGGAAGGAATGTTAGGAACAATAAATGAAGACTATCTAGCAAAGATTTAACATCAGTCAATGGTCAAATTAAGAATCCCTAATTTGAAACCCTAGCTTCTAAATGCTAAACATCATGTTCTTCAATGAAATCAATTGCAAATGCAAGGAAAATCAGGGAATCAATTAAGGGAATGATGAACAATAGATTAGAATCAATTACTAACATGAAATCAAACTTAGCATACTATAGAAATCAGTTTAGGAGATGAAATCATGTTGCTATGAAGAAAATCATGAGAATGCAAGGTTAAGAATCAATATAGGGAGCATAGCATTGATAGAGTGAGAGGGGTTTATACAAATGCAAGGAGAGAACAAAAGAAGAGGTGGTTGCAAGGTTGCAGCACCATCTTCATATCCCAACAGCAAGAATGAGAAGAGAAGAGAGTAGATTAGAGAGAGAATGTGAGATTACATACCTTGGAGATGATCTTGGGAATGAGAGACAAGGAATATTGTAAGAATACTTCACCACTACCAAGGAGAGGTCTCAAGAGGCTCTCTCCACGTTCTCATGAGGTTCTAAGAATAGAATAGGGTTCTAACTACGAGGTTCACTTAAGTAGGGCATAAAATAATCCAAAAATCAGAATTTTCGTATTTAATATCCAGCTGGTCGACTGACCCAGTCGACCAAGCAAGAACAACAACTTCAGACAGGGAAATGGAAGGCCAGAATTCAGCTCAAATTCACTTGGGCTTTCTCCTACAACTCAATCAACTAGTCTAGGTCAGAGAATTACCTTCGACCAAGTCGGGAAGTGCATTAGGTACGTCAACTAATCTCCCCCTCTTCAAGGTGCAATTTCTTATCAAACACTGACAATGCTTCCAAGTATGGAGCACTATCATCAAACTCCATGGGTTTTGGATCAAACCATGTCTTTTACAGAGAGGGTCCATAGAGGCCTCTTCCTTCACTTCGGGACATTGGATCTACCCTAAGGGAAAGGTCTGACATGACTTCCTAAGACTTTCAAAGATAGCAACACTGTTATCAAGGTCCAACTTCAAGGTTAAATATTAAACAAACCTTTCTCCACCCAAAACAGAGAGGGTGTCCTGGCTAGGTTTGGGCTATATTTCACATAGAATGTCCGAGAGGGATGCAGGACCCAATTTCCACCGGAGAACCCAAGATACCGAGATGGTTGAGGGAGAGTGATTTGAGACCTACCTAGAGGAGTATGGTGCTATGACTTAAAGCATGTCTGCCACTAGAGACCAACATATATAGAAGCATACTTGCATGACTGCCTCATATCATATTGCATCCTGTATGTTTTGCTATCATGTCATATGTGTTATTGTGGAATAAACTGCCTTGCTGAGTTCTTTTGAACTCATCCTCTTTGCAACAACTTTGTTAGATCTTAACACAGGTGCTAAAGACTATGAAGGAAAAGCATATGAGATTGCCTTGGATGACTCATACTACTCCCAAGGTGCTAGCAGTTATGACTACGACTGTGAAGACTACCAAGGTGACTGTGGAACGTATCAGGATTAGTTGTACTCTAGTGCTAGTACACCGGCATTGGGACATAGAGACTTATACTTTTAGAAGGACTTTATTTAAGTTCAAAGAGACATTAGTTTAGACTTAGTTTATTTCTTTTCCTTACATTTTGGAATTGGTTGTAATTTCCTTTTAAGTTTTGAGCTACTTTTCGCTACTATTGTAGAGTGATTTTCCGCTACACTCTACACTAGATTTATTCTTTTGGTATCATTTTCCATACTATGATTGATTTGTAATCTCTCTTTAATCTTTACTTGATTATTCAGTTATAATACTTAAACATTGATTTAGTCCTGTTCTTGATTATATTATTGTGAATGTTGGAGGTTGATTTCCTTGAACTGATCTTTGGGGCTGTGGATCACACACTTGGTTATCGCGGATAGGGTACTGGCTAGGTGGATGTGACACCTAGTGGAAGTTTTTTCCGTTTTGAGGAAGTACCAAATGACGCTTAATCTCAAGAAGTGTGCCTTCGGGGTGTTTTCGGGTAAATTTTTGGGTTTCATGGTTTCCCAACAAGGGATTGAAGCGAATTCGGTAAAGATAAAGGCCTTGATCGATATGGAGCCTTCGAAGACTATTCGGGACGTATAGTGCCTAACAGGAAGAGTAGCAGCTTTGAACCGATTCATAAAGCAATCAGGAGAAAATGTCAACCTTTCTTCAAAGCTCTTAAAGATCTGAAAGGAAGCAAGGAGGCGTGATGGACAGAAGAATGTCAAACAACGTTCGAAAGCTTGAAGACGATGCTCGGGAAACTAGCCCTATTATCTCTACCGGAGAAAGGTGAAACCTTACAAGAATACTTAGCAACTTCGCCTTCAACTGTAAGTGTAGTTCTTGTTCGGAGAAGGACAAGAGGCAATGGCCAATCTACTATGTCATCCACGTACTCCTGGATGCCAAAACAAGATATTCACAGATCGAGCAACAAGCGTTGGCTCTAATGATGGCAGCAAAAAAAATGAGACCTTATTTTCAAGCACACCCGATCGAGGTATTAACCACTTTCCCCTTGAAGAAAGTTCTTTATAAGCCTAATCTCTCTAGAAGAATGGTAGGTGGTCGATAGAACTTGGAGAGTTCCAAGTAGATTTCAAACCTCAAACGACTATAAAGGCTCAAGCCTTAGCTGATTTTATGGTGGAGACTACATCTCCAGTGGAAGGAATTAACAAACCTAACCTCTTGACCATGTGGGATATCTATGTTGATGATTCGAGCAACAAGCAAGGGGCAGGAGCAGGTGTTTTGTTAAAAAGTCCAGGTATTTTTGTCATCCATTATGCACTGAGGTTCAGGTTTGAGGCAAGAACAATGAAGCCGAATATGAAGCCTTCATAGCTAGCCTTCAGTTATCAAAAGCCTTATCAATATCTAAGATAACTATTTACAGTGACTCTCAGCTCATTGTTAATCAACTATAGGGAGAGTTTGGGACGAAGGAGCCTAGATTGAAAAAGTATCAGGAAATGATACAACTTTTGAGGAAAGAGTTCAAAGAAGTTCAAATCTGTCAGATCCCGAGGAAGGAAAATACTATGGCAGACAAGCTCTCAAGGCTAGCAAATGTGAAGGAAAAGACCCTAGAACCTTTGGTGTACATTGAGGAATTAAGTTTCCCAAGCACAAAGGGAAGGGAAATATCTTATATAGAGGACGAACAATGTTGGATGGACCCAATCGTTGAATATATTTGGGATAACAAATTGCTCGAGGATCCAAAGGAACCTAGAGTCATTCGTGTTTGAGCATCAAGGTTGACAATACTAAATGACCAGTTGTACCGAAGATCCTATGCAGGACCACTGCTCAGATGCTGGGGACCCGAAGGATCTAAGAGTGCATTGGTAGAAGTACATGAAGGTATCTATGGAGCTCACATGGGTGGTCGAGCACTGGCGCATAAAATATTGAGGCTCGGGTTATACTGGACAAAGGTGCAAGAAGATGTTTTGAAGTACGTGCGTCACTGCAAGAATTGCCATATCCACTCGACAGTGTCGAAAAAACCAGCAACCACCCTAACATCAATCCTTGATCCAATTCCATTCACAATGTGGGGGATTGACATCATGGGGAAGTTCACCAAGGCGTCTGGAGGTCGGGAGTACCTGATCATAGCAATTGATTACTTCAGCAAATGGGTTGAAGCAATACCACTGGCAACAATAACTGAAAAGAAAGTGGAGAAGTTTGTGTTGGAGTCAATCATCCATAGATTCGGGATCCCAAAGATTCTGGTCACCGATCATGGAACACAATTTGACAACCCTCAATTCGCGCAATTTTGTGGGACTTATATGATCGAGAACCAGATGTCTTCAGTAGCATACTGTCAAAGCAACGGCCAAGTAGAGGTAACAAACCGAACCCTACTGGATGGAATGAAGAAGATATTGGAATCCAATAAAGCCTTATGGGTAGAGGAACTCTCAAACATTCTTTGGTCTTACCGAATGACAGTTCGAACACCCATGGGAGAAACTCCATTCAAATTGGCTTATGGGTCAGAAGCTTTGGCTTTAGTAGAAATAATGGCCAGCACCCTCAAAGAACGGGAGTTCGAAGACAAAGCAAACGAGCAAGGATTGTTAGACAGCCTAGATTTGTTGGATGAATTTTGAACAAAAGCCATCTCTTGAACTCAACAATATCAAAGGAGCGTAGCCTCCCACTACAATGCACGAGTAAAGCATCGACAGTACCATTTGAGAGACTTAGTCCTCAGAAGCACTTTAGCATCTGATCCATGTCATCAAAGAAAATTGGACCCTTCGTGGGAAGGACCGTACATGATTGTGAAGCTAGTAGGTTCGGGGGCCTATAAGTTGAAGAATCCAACAACCGATCGTGTAATGCGAAGGCATCTTAAAATTTTTTATCCTTAGTTACTGTTTCAATTTTGAGATGTAATACAATTTTTTTTTTTCAAATTTGCATTGCAATTCATACCCAATCTCTTTTGAATGGGGACATGAGAGGATTATAGCAGTACAATCAATTCAAAAGACTTCGATGTTAACTGATGAAGTTCCTTCTAACACTTCAAAAAATTGTCAGGAATTTTCTAAGTATTAGGCATCGGTTTAACCCGAATGAGACCTCCTAACACTTAGAAAAATTCTGAGGAATTTTCTAAGTATGAGGCATCGGTTTAACCCGAATGAGACCTCCTAACACTTAGAAAAATTCTCAGGAATTTTCTAAGTATAAGGCATCGGTTTAACTCGAATGAGACCTCCTAACACTTAGAAAAATTCTCAGGAATTTTCTAAGTATGAGGCATTGGCTTAGCCCAAATAAGGCCCCCCTAACACTTAGAAAAATTCTGAATTTTTCTAAGTACAAATCTCTGGTACACCCGAACATTACATGTGAGATTATTGAAGTATTCAACGAAGAATTACTAAAGGAAAGAGGATGATCTTAGAGACAATGGAAAAAGAAAATTTTCCATTAATACTTCAATGGCCAAAGGGGGCCAACCCTTAAAAAGAAAAAATAAAATAAAAGAAAAGAAAAAAAAAAAAAAGAAAAGAAAAAGAAAGAAAGAAAGAAGAAGAAGAAACTATTATCAATCTTGGACATGTTCGGGTTCAGGGATTTCTTGGGGATCTGCAGTACGGACTTGCTCCTGAGGAGGGGCTTGATTGTCTTGAACCACTTCACCTTCGGGAGAGAGAGGAGGAGAGTCGCTGAGGTAGAATTCCACATTCGGGTTATCTGCCGGAGGATCTTCCTTCGATCTGGACCATCCGAGAAGTGGTTGCTTCAAAGAGTCAAATACTTCAGGATGGCAGACCTCCTCAAAAGGACTGGTGTCAAAGGCCGAGTCGATAGTCAGAATTGCCTTCCATACCTCATTCTACCCGTCTCTATAGGCCTGAGTGTTGAAGGGGACCAACAACTCATTGAAAGGCTTACTATACGATACTTCCGAATACAAGTCTTCCTGGCTTCGACAGAGATATGTCCAGGCTTAGAAGGAGATGCCCGAGCTTGGAGATCCTCCTTCTCCTTCACCAAATTTTCAATTTCTTCTATGCCTCTGTTAGCATCCCTTGGAGGCTCCTCACCTCCCGATCAAGGTCACCAATCCTCCCAACGGCAACCTCTAAATCTTTGCTGGCTCTCCCCAACTGCATATTCTCCTCCTTCATCTTCGAGCTCTCCTCTCTCAGCCGAGTAATCTTGGCTCCCTGGTCCTCACCTCCTCCTCCTGCCGTTTCGACCGAGCATTGAGACGCCCGATCTGAAACATAGCTTGCATCTGTCGGTGAAAGCTATATGTAATTACCCTGAGAAAAACGACGAAGACCAACGATCAAGTTTGGGAAAATTTAAACACGTGAATTTCATGAAGAAAAGTTTAGAGAAGACATCTTATCTGACCGAGGAATTTACGAATCCCTCATTGTTAACAGACTTAAGGCTCTTGTTGTCAGTAGACACTTAAGCAAAGGTGACGCGATCCTTCGTGTGTAATTTCCATTGTGGAATATAGATCTCCCCTTCCTCGGGACCCGTTCGTTGTTTCTTTGATGCAGCATCATCGGTCAAGTCATGTCTCCTATTAGTGAGGATGACATCTTCATGGGTGGACTCTTCCACTTCAACGGGTGCCTTTCCCTTCCCGGCACCTTCGGTAAGCATTTTTAGAATCCCCTTAGGGGCTTGTGGAGCAGGCTTCAGGGAGGGGGTGACAACCTCCTCGGGGTCTTTCCTCTTCGCTCGAGGGGTTCTATCCTCTGCTGCCTCCATTCCCTTAGCAGCCAAAGCCTTCACCACCTTCGAGTTATACCTTGGAGGCACTACATGAAGAAGAAAATAGAGTTAGCAAATCATATATAGTGAACAACTCAAAGTAAAATTGAGCTCAACAAAGTTATAAGTGGGTTTAGGAGCTCACTAGGGGCTAGACCCCACATTTGAAGGGCAGCTTCATACTCCATCACTAGGCCATGAATCTCCTGACACGCCTTGATAGATTTAATCTTCTTGATGGCGCTTTCATCGACGGGGATTAATGGCAGAGCTCGATTTGCCTGGATATAGGAATCGAGTCGATTCTAGACCATCGGGAAATTGAGTTTGGATGGTGGCGCTTGGCAAACGAAGTACCGATGACGCCACCCCTTATGGTTGGAGGGGCTGGTACCCTCATCTAGGATGCCACCCGACCATTTTAATTCGGTCTTGTTGCACTTGGAGAGAAAAACCCAACCCGAAGGGTTGGATAGAGTAAAAATGGGAAAATAAAGGAAGAGAAGGTTGAACTTCAAGATCAGTGTAGAGCCCGAGGAAGACGATGTTGTGATGCCAACTATTCAGGAGAAGCATCCTCGAGCAAATCTCCCAATGATTCAGAATTTCAGAGAATATGGGGGAGAAGAACGGGAATCTAACACCACTTTTTAAGGTGTCTAGATAAAGGGAAAACTCCTTGGAGGGTTAGAGTTAACCTCTCATTCAGGTTTGGTACCCGAAGGAGATATAACAGAGGCAATGAGTAATAGTCAGAAGCATATTCTAACTCTTCATTAGTGAAGTGAGAGACGAAGAAACTAGAGCCTTGGGCTGGTCGGGAAGCCTTGGCTACAGCTTTGGAAGACTTTTGTTTTCGGGAATAGGAACGCAAGGTATTCCCTAAGGGTTCCCTAGGCTTTCGGTTTGGACCCATGGAGGCGAGCCAACGATCGGTAATCCTATCACCTTTGTCACCGGATAACTCAACGGAGGCAGAGGGGGTAGGTTGGTCGCCGGAATCATCTCGTCCGACGACATTACCGGCAAAAGCCTCATTGAAAGTTCTTCCACTACCCATTGTAGAGAAAGAGAAGGATTTTCTATTGGAAGGAGAAACTAAAATCCCAAGAACAAAACCCCAAACCCGAAAGAGCAAGTAAAGAAAGAAAGTAAAAGAAACAGTAAGGAAGGATTGATGAACTTACTTCTTAAGCTTACTAGAGAAGAATTGAAGCTTGAAGATTGAAAAGCTTGCAAATGCAGAGTGAACACAGAGAAACCTCAAAGACAAACAAGTTTGCAAATGAGACAGTAAAAGTTGAAGTTGAAGTCTAGAAGAGTTTAAATAGGCAAGAACATTAGATCGTGTACAACTGAGATGCACTTGGATCAACCGTTGAGACCGAGCGACGTTTCATGATTCAATCTAATGGATAAGATTTACCTTATCCAACGACTATGAATGACTGTCGATTCAAACCTGGAGGTGATGATGATTACGACTGACAGAGGCCATGTGGTGTGAAGGGAACATGTTACGAGAAGCATGGGCAGCTCGAAATGTACCGTTGCGTAGGCTAGTACAATAAATGTAACGTTTGGAGATCGGGAGGACGTTTGGCCTTCTGTCTTCCTCGTCTCAATGATCATAATTGGTAAAAAGCAAACCAAGCCCTTGGTTATCCCGACCGCTTGGCCTGGGGGGCTCATGATGAGGATGAAATAGTGCTGAACCGGGTCCAACCATGGTGGGTCATGGGCTCCGGTTGGGGACGGGCTCGACCACAGTTGGGTCAAGAAATCCGGTCGGGGTCGGTCCAGAATTCAAATCAATAACTAACACGAGGACAAAGGGACTCTAAGGTTATGGGGATAAACGTGATCCCAAAGAGTTCGGGATATGTGATCGAGTTATAAAGGGTAACTATCACTAATGTGAGATGAGCGATCGTGCTAAGGAAGGCAATTGCCCATATCTCCGAAGAAAGGGTAAAAACTCTAAAGATCTAACGGCCACCAAGAGAAGATACGAACGAATCCAATGGTCAGGAATAAGAGGTAAATCCTATATAAACTAAAGCCTTAAACCCAACAGAGGTATCTGAATCGTTTCCCTCCATTATTGTTTTCAATTAAAGCTCTACAACTAACTAGAGCTCTGTGATCTGATCTATTACTGACTTAGCCTTCAGAGGTGGCCACCCGACCCTATGGTCGGGCCACGTTTAACCCCATCTTGCAGGTTTAATCACCCGAGATCCCAACAGAGGTAGTCAATCCGTGAGGAATCAAAGTGACCAAACCTACCTAGAGGATGACTGGTGTTATATGTTAAAGTATGTTAGCCTAGATAGAGACTTGCATAGAT
This sequence comes from Hakea prostrata, assembly GCF_041222555.1. NCBI lineage: Eukaryota > Viridiplantae > Streptophyta > Magnoliopsida > Proteales > Proteaceae > Hakea > Hakea prostrata. The sequence goes on from NW_028291138.1 coordinate 375,603, forward strand.
AGATTTACATATGCATTCATAATTTAGCATTTCATCTATTCATCTCTTGCTTGCTATGTGATGGTGGTGTATGTATGAAATTGTTGTCTTACTAAGTTTTTTAAAACTTATCCTAGTGGATTTTCTATATTTTGCCCAAATGCCTTTGTAGAAGAAATATGAGAAGTTCTTTATGTATAGGACAACATCTCTGAAGAGATATTGGAGGCACCAATGGGAGATAGTTATGATGAATATGAAGTTTCTTGCAAGTGCACAAAGTGCTCTTACGACACTCATTGATGGGTAAAGAGCTTTGGTTGTTCGCTGCATGGATAAGGGATGAAGGAGCGTCTAATGACTCCTTTGAAAGTTATTTATTTTTAAATTCAATACTAAGCACTCATTGCACGTGAGCGAAAAAATACTAGAGAAATTCAAATTTCAAAAGAATTCAAATTTTAAATAAGTAATAAGTGGTAAGTGTCCTACTCATGAATAACTAAAAATTAATCTGTCAAGAATCTATTACGCACGGGGTTTTCCATTTTAAAACTTATATTTAAATTTGAATTATGTCCTGTTATTCTTTACAGTCTGGATCTTATAAACCCCATTAATTTTTTTTTCCATAAAGTAATAAACCCTATTTATTTTTTCTGGTAAAGTTGTAAACCCCAATATAGTTCTTTGTTTCTTGCGAAAGCATCTCCATTGCATGTCGGTAAAAACCCGTGAACATGTGGTAGCAGGAAAGAACCAGTTAAGAAGTTAGATGAAATAATTAAACCCTCAGAAAAAGTAGCCACCCAAATCTTGTATAAATGGCTCGTTGTTACTGGTGCAACCTCCACCAGTGTTGTTTTCTTTCTGCAGGAGAAAGCCATCGCTAGCTCATCTATGAATCCAAACATGGATTCCTTAGTTCTGGTGCAACCTGCGTCAATCTTGTTTCTCTTTCTTCTAGCACTGTTGTGTTGGCTGAGTGTGTTAGTAAGGTCACTGAGGAAACTATCATATCCTCCAGGACCAAAGGGGCTACCCATCATTGGGAACATGAACATGATGGAGCACCTCACCCACCGTGGACTAGCCAAACTCTCCGACCGGTACGGTGGTCTCACACATCTCCGTTTGGGGTTCCTTCACATCGTAACTATTTCGACACCCGAAATGGCTCGCCAAGTCCTTCAAGTCCATGACGCCGTCTTTTCCAATCGTGCAATCAACATTGCCATGAAATACCTCAGCTATGACCAAGCCGACATGGCCTTCGCTCACTACGGTCCTTTTTGGCGTCAGACACGGAGGCTCTGTGTCACGAAGCTCTTCAGCCGCAGAAGGATAGAGTCATGGAAATCCGTCCGAGACGAGGTGGCTTCCATGGTCCGCACAGTGGCCTCCACCAAGGCTGGTGAGTCGCTCAACGTTGGTAAACATGCTTTCCAACTCGCCACCAACATCACCTATAGGGCGGCATTCGGGTCGGATATTCTTTCAGCTCAGGAGAAGTTCGTGTCAATAGTGCAAGAGTTCTCGAGGCTGTTCGCTGCTTTTAACTTGGCTGATTTCATCCCCTGGCTCAGCTGGATCGACCCACAGGGACTCAATCCGAGACTCGTTAAAGCCCGCAATTCACTTGATGTGTTCATTGATACCATCATCGACACACACATTGCCAAGAGGAAGAACAGGACCCGATTTGACGACTCAGACGACGTCGACACTGATATGGTAGACGACCTACTTGATTTCTACGGCGAAGGCCGCGGCGAATCGGACGATTTTCACCTAACTAGAGATAACATTAAGGCCATTATCATGGTGATGATAGTCTAAGGATCGATCATGATATTTATTACTAAACTTTCTGAGTTTGAATTGAATTGACAGCTGATAATTTCCTTCTCCATGCATGGCAGGACGTGATGTTTGGGGGAACAGAAACAGTGGGATCGGCTATAGAATGGGTCATGGCGGAGCTGATGAAGAATCCAGAGGATCTGGAAAGGGTGCAACAAGAACTGGAGGACGTGGTGGGGTTGGATAGGTGTCTTCAAGAGGAGGATCTAGAGAAGCTCAACTTCTTCAAATGTACAGTAAAGGAAACGCTCCGACTCCACCCGGCGATTCCGGTGTTGATCCATGCGACGGCCAAGGACGTGGAGGTGGGGGGCTACTTCATTCCAAAGGGTACACATGCGCTTGTCAACGTTTGGCAAATCGCGAGGGACAAGAATGCATGGGACGAGCCTTTGAAGTTCAATCCATCTCGGTTCCTAAGGGAGGGTGCCCCAGATTTTAAGGGTAATAGCTTCGGGTTTCTGCCATTTGGGTCCGGTCGGAGGTCATGCCCAGGTTTACAATTGGGGTTGTACACCTTGGAGTTGGCAGTAGCTAATTTGCTTCACTGCTTCAATTGGGATTTGCCCGACGGCATGAAACCTAGCGAGCTCGACATGAGCGATGCCCCTGGATTCACCACTCCCAAAGCCGTTCATCTCGTCGCAGTACCCTCTCTTCGCCTTAAAGTTCCTCTAAACTAAGGCTCTTGCTAGGTTGGTGCGTCTGATGTGGTGGTACCTATTAATACATATGGGTTAGCCTTTGTTAGGTTGTTCTATAATGTTTCATTTGCTAACCATAATTTCATGATGATCTCATGTTTTATAGATCGAAACAAAACCAAATATTTGAGATACGTGTTTGCTCAAATGCATTCTGTTGTTATCATTATAATCAATTTACCTCTCATGTGTACATTCACCTGTTAGGGGCTTTCATCATTATGAGTAAGTAGAGGATTCGTCACATCTTTTATTAAGAACTAGTGTTTAGGAAAACTTAGGAGGACAATTAAATCTTCAACGCCCTTTGGGTTGGTGTCGGAATATCTCTCTCAATAGGGGGCATACTTGTTATTTTTTCATTCTACTGGTTTTCTAGTAGTGTGTTGTCTTTTAGGAGGGCATTTCTGTCCTTTCTACTGCTGTATATATAAACCACGGAAAAACACATCGGCGAATTCCGTGGAAACTTTGGCAAAATTCACCAAGTTCGCCAGTGGGCGAAATAAAAAAATTAATCGAAACCGAGATTTCAAAGCTTCGCCGGAAGATCAAACTACGATTTTTTGGCAAAACTTCAAAACTTCGTTGGAAAATCGACGATTTTCCGGCAAAAGTTCAAAACCCCTGCTCTGTGCTTTGAGGTGGGAAGCCATGGGAAAGGGAAATTAAAAATTTAGAGTCAAACTTGATTGACTGAAACAGAGATCTCTATGAAATCCAATTCTTGAATGAAAGATGAAAGGAGGAGATACGCAGAAGATAAAGAAGAAGAGAAGAAAGATCCTCAGCAGAAAGAAAGGGCCTTTCCTGCTGCCCACCGAAATTGAAGGCGAAATCTTCATCGTCTAATTATTGATTAATGTTACACATGTGTGAGCTAGTGAAGAAGAAGATGATGATAAAGGTGAGGGAGTCGACTATGGTGAGACCAGCACAAGACGCACCACAGAAGGTGCTTTGGAGCTCCAACATCAACTTGTTACAATGCGACATATATCCGATGACTGTTTCCTTCTATAGGCCAGATGGGTCTTCCAACTGCTTCAATGCCAAAGTGTTGAAAGAGGCTCTGAGCAAGGTGCTGGTGGCATTCTATCCATGGGCTGGAAGGTTGAGACGTGACGAGAACGATCGCACGGATATCAACTACAACGGAGAGGGCGTGTTGTTTGTAGATGTTGAGACCAATTTGGTTCTGGATGATTTAGTGGATTTCATGCCGTCCGTAGAGCTCAACAGCCTTATTCCAGCCATCAGTGATTACTCTGACAACGACTCTTCTCATCCTCTAGTCATGTTTCCCATCACCGATATTCCGGCGAAAGTTCGTTAACCCAGCGAACTGGCGATACCCAACGAACTTCCGCTCTTTGATATAAACCTCTTTTTGGGGATTAGGTTTTGATATATGTTTGTAATTTGTTGGGTTCTCTCTCTCTCTCTCTCTCTCTCTCTCTCTCTCTCTCTCTCTCTCTCTCTCTCTCTCGATGTGCGATTCTTCTCTATCTCTCTTGCTCTCCGGTTTGAAGTTCGGTGGTTGATTCCCTCTACGATTTGAAGGCATTCTAACTTTTGGTTAAGCTTCGTGTTGTTCATGGATGCATTGTTGTTGTGTGTCTCTAGGCGAGATCATTATATGGGTATTTGGTGTTTTGATGCCATGAGTTCTTTGTCGATCTCTTGAGGGTTCCATCTTTGAGATGTTGTAATTGTTATTTGAGTTTCTCTATACCCAACTTTAAATTGATTTAGTTGTGCATATTATTTTGAGTCATCTAGACTCATCCTTGGATATAGGTCATTTGCCCGAACCAAGTAAATCGCTACCTCTTGTCTCTAATTTTATGCTTGATCCGCTGCGCATATGAGGGTTTATTCCTAACATTCTGGCATCAGAGTTGCGGTTGTTAGTCACGGTTGTTGGCTGTTTATATATTTTGAGGATTAAACTTGTTATTCACTCATTTTATTGTTATTTGGCAATTTAGTTAATATTATGATTTCTTTTTAATTGAATTTATGCTTGTTTAGTGGGAGCTAATAAATTAATGTTAATAATATATTTCAATCTATGGTATAGGAATTTTTTTTCTAATTAATGTTTTGAAGAATGAATGCTTTTATTTGTACCTTATTGTTATGATGTTTTGGAAATTGTGGTTTTACAAATTTTCAAATGTAGTTTTAGCCATAATTGACGGATAGCTATTAACCATGGCCTTGGAACTAAATATGTGTTTGGCCTTGAATGTAATGGTGTTCAAGGCAACCCATGAATATGACGACATTCAAGGCTATGTTGAAGGATCGACAATGAATAATGTACTTATGCGATCAAAATTGTTAGATATTTCTTGTTTATCTCATTTCGGTTCTGATGCGTCCAAAATCTGCTTAGCCCTTAGATCTCCGATGGATGTCCTGCAAAAACAATCGTTAGATGTGGCTTGATCGCTGGGGTCGGGAGTCCACCTCCGAAGGTTAAGTCAGCTAATGAACTGATCACAAAAGGCTCTGCTTGAGCACAGAGCAAAAAGTATGAATACGAATATTGAGAATACGATTCAGATACCTATCATGTATGTAGGTCATGTCTTATATAGTGTTTACCTTTGAATCTCCTTCGTTGGATTTACTTGAGCCTTCTTTGAGTGGCCGTCCAATCTTAACGATTAGATCCGTTGCTAATAGATCCGTTTGCGGTAAGATAATGGATAACTGCACGATCATAGCGTGGCAGTTATCTGAATAAGCACGATCGTTTGCTCCCGCAGGTGCCGCCAACCGTCTACTTGATGATTTGTCCACTCCGATTATCACAGATTTGGGCGTGCTTGTTGACTAAGTAGTTTACTTCCTTAGCAAGTTATCTTTTTAACCCGGCCCGCACGGATGCGAGTCGGTTCACTTCTTCCCGACCGGGGTCGAGGGTCGAACCAAGGGCCGACCCGGTTCGATTATTATTTCTTCCATATCACGAGCCCCCCAAACCAAGCGTTCGGGCAATTCCGAGGGCTTGGTTTGAACTGGACCCGTTTGTCGAATGAAGGTTTTGCATAATCCTTCGCTTATTAAATGTTGTATCGTATTTAATGCGGCTGCATCTCTTTTTCCTTGAGTTTTGTGAATGTCTTCATTCTCTACGGGGGTGACGCCATGCATCCTCTGTAGTCGAAATCATCATTTCTCACGAAATCGAAACGACGGTTTCTCCAAATGCCTGTTCTTTCAAACTTTTTTGAAACGTCTTTCAATTGTGATCGTTGATGTTGAATTTATCTTGACCGTACACGTCCTCGATCATCTGTGTGCTTAAAAGCAATTCGTTGTCCTTATATGTTTCATTCTCTTTGCCAAGAATTTGAAACTTCGTCGTCTTCCTTGTGCCCTAACAATCTTCTCGCTTTTAGGCTCTCTGCTTCGGTGAATCAGTAAGTTCACTGACTCCTTGGTTTTCTTTACTTGTTGTCTCCGCTTTCTTTTTGTTAAAAACCAGAACTACCCTCATAGTAATGGAAGGTGGTAGGGTTCCTTCTAAAGGTCCTTCTGAATATAGCGCCGGTAAGGGTGATTCTGGTGGTGAGGGCTCTGTTTTTGTCCCCCTTAACCAATCAAATAGTGACAAGCAAACTTTAACTGCCCTTTGGCGTGACTTCGAAGAAAAGCATTGAAGTTCCTTCCGTGCTTCCTGAGTTTGGACCATCCAGAACTCCCAAAGTGATTGCCGAGGCTTCTGGGCAGTCTAAGCAACCTAGCAGGTCCAAGGACGAACTTAGTGTTCCCTCCTCCTACACTGAAGTTGATCTCCCGTCGGCCATCGAACATTTTGACTTTCCTCTTTCGTACTATTTTAGAGCTCCCAATCCCAACGAGAGGGTCGATTTGAATCCTCCTGATGAATTTTCCTTGTATATAGATACCCTGGAAAGTGGAGTTCGTTTTCCATTCTTCAATACTTTATTTTCCGCTGTTTTAAATCACTGTGACATTTGTCCTGGAATGCTCGTCCCCAATAGCTAGCGTCTCATCGTTGGCTTTTTGGGTTTATGTTTTGAACTTGGTATCACACCTTCTCCCTCTTTTTGTACATTTTCATGTTCTTTCTCTTTCCAACCCTTCGGGTTGGGTTTTTCTTTCCAAGCACAATAAGGTTGAGTTTGGATGGTCGAGCAGTATTCGCCAGGGGAACCTATCCTTCCAATCACAAAGGGTGGTGCAAACGGTATTTTTTCTGCTGAGCGCCCCAGTCAGACCTCAACTTTCCAATCACCTGGAAGCTGCTTACTTCATATTCTGAAGGTAATTTCTGAAGGTAATCGGGTCCTTCAACTATAAAACTGAAAGAGCGGCTACTAGGAAGATCAAGTCAATTCCATGGTATCAAGAGATACATGGTTATGAGATGGAATACACCCCGATTCTTCCGTATTGGGGACTAGCTCGTTGTGAGCCTTCTAACTGCTGTGTTTATATTTTTTGAGTGTACTGCAGCCTTACTCAATTTTCTGACTTTTGTCCTTCTTTGCAGTGCCTCTTAAGGTTAACCCAGAGAACCTTCGGGTTAAGGCAGCCAAAGCCGTTGTAGCTGTAGAGCAACGGTCCCCTTGGACTTTGATAGCAGATGAAATAGCTGCGCTGCCCCCTCCGGACCCTTCTTACAAGGGTATCAGAAATTTGAGGCCAATAGTTGAACTCTTGGGCAAAGGAAAAAGGCCAATTGGAGAAGAGGTCGAAGTTCCTTCCTCAGCCCGAACCAAAAGGAAGCATGACTCGACCGAGGCTTTCGTCCAAAGAAATCCCAAAAGAGCAAAGGTTCCGAGGAGGTTTTTGTTCCATAGTGGACGTTGAATGTGTCGGATCGGGTCACACGGAACCATGAGAAAGCTGCTGAATGGAGCTCTCTCAGCTTGATGCCAGTCGACCGTCAAGCTCTCGAGTCTTTGAGTGACGATTCACTCGTTTGTCTCTCAACAAGGTACTTTGTTTCCTTGATCTCCTGTCGCTTGCTTTGTAATTCTTCTTAGGATTTTTTGATAATTTGTCTGTTTTCTTAGGAATGTTGTGCTGAGTTTCTACCAACATATTGAGGCTTTGAACCGAGTTGGTCGTAGTGGTTCCCTACTCCAGACTCGTGAAGAGCATTTGGTGATGGCAAATCTGAAGTGGAGCGGCTAAAAAAGGAGGTTGCAAGATTGAAGGAGGAGTGTGAAACCCAGCCCTGACCCTAATCCGGAAACTTTGTTATTTGTAGGTCCAGTGAGGCAAGAAGTCATCTTTGGGCCATCTCTGTTGAAGACTTGATGGCTGGATTGGAATCCATGAGTGTTGATGCTAGTGTCCCAATGGTGGAAACTGCACCCGGATGAAGATTGGATTAGTTGATGGTCTTGGAGTGGTTGTATTGATTCGAAGGCATTTCTAACTCCTAAGTATGTCACTCTAGATGTGTGCAAAACCCCTTGAGGTTTGGACTTGATCTGAGCCTTCAATTCCCTGTTTTGAAGTTGTTGTCTTGATTGGTCGACTCATTGGTTGATTGGACCAATCGACCAATCAATCGACCAATTGATTCTATTTTTAAAATTTGAATCCTGTCCCTTCTATTTAAGTCTAATCTCGGGAATATTCTGCCTTCTTTGCCTCCTAAGCCTCTGGAACGAGTTAGAACCCTAATCTAACCCATTCCCTTGCATTCTTTGGTGATTTCTTGCAAAGACTTGAAGAATTCTTCATCTTCCTACGGCAAAGGTATCATTTCACTCACTCTCTCTTCTATCTCTGATTTTCTTTCTTTTATTCTGTTCTTCATTGAGATCAGAAAGATGATGAAGCATTATTGTAATCATCAATTCTCTGATCTCACCATATTCTTTAAGACTCATGATCATCATCATGATCTTAAACCCTGCCTGTTGAATTGAAAACCTAACCCTAATTCTTTGAAACCCTAACCTATGTGATTGTCTGGAAAACTTTTGTTAACCTACCTTGTGAAAGGGAAATCCTTTTTGGGTAACATTGTGTTAACCTAAAACTTAATCATCTATATTTTCCTGTTTTGATTTGTCTCTGTTCATCCAGATCTCACAATTATTTTCCGAGGGAACCAAAAGGGTGAAACCCTAATTTTCTTGGCTCAAACCCAGGAACCCCCTTGTTGATCATGTTAACCCAATTATTATGTTTTCTTTACTAGATCTGAATTCTTTCATATCCTAGTTCATTATCTTTAATTTTTCTATTTTCCCTCCTAACCTATGTTCAACCTAATTAGGTTAACCTCATGATTTCTAGGTAGTAACTTGAAAACTTGTTTTGATTTATGATTTGATATCCTCTATACCCTAGAATACTACCATGATAATTCCCCTCTGATTTGTACCCTTTTGAACCATCGAATTCGGTTCTGGATTCTCAAAATTCGGATTCTTGCAAGCCACTGTCTGCATTGATCGACTCATTGGTCGACTGGTCCAGCAGACCAATCAATCGACCAATGAGTACAACAACCTCAATCTTGGTCTGTTTCGATTGATTTATGATCTTTTCCTTTATGCATCTTTCCTAACATGTTGTGTGCACTTGTTTAGGACTGTCTTCTCAGGTTTAGTCAAGATCATACTTGATTCTTTAAGATCCCATCCAAGTTAGAAGGTAAGGACAGTTAATTCCTTAACTACATAGATTACTTGTTCCCTGGTTTCTACTTTATGAAACTATGAGATTACCTACTGTTATTGTATTTTAATTCTGATCTCCTACTGTGGGAACAGTAGCACTTGTTTATATCATCTTTTTCATTATTTATGTTATATGAATTACTTATTACTGCTTAATCTGATGTTGCTTTTACATTCTCTTTTATATGATGAACTACAGGTTGTGTATGTCATGACTGATCTGAGAATGTGTTTGATTAAGTTTGGTTTGGGATTGGGAGGTGTCCTTTTGACACTTCTGTCCTTGGACATTATCAGAAATAGTATGGGATATTTCCGGGGTTGCCATTGATGCTTTCCCGAATCAATGGTTGTCATACCTAGGGATGTCTAGCAGTGTTTGGCTAGGATACACCCCTGTTTTATCAAACCCGATTCGGAAGGGTATTGAGACCGAACGACCCGTGATAGCAATGGGGATTCACGGGCGCTCAAGACCGGTGAGTTATATCCGTGAGAGGACGGGAATCACATTGTGGGGACCATTTATTGGAGGGTTGCATATGGCTAGACTTGGGCTCATGGGCGCTCAAGATCGGTGAGTTATATCCGTGAGGGGACATGAGAGCTTCCCGTTTACCATATGTGGATAACCAATAGGATTGATGAGTCCGGTGAGTAATATCCGTGACTCTAGTGTGAAGGATACCTGAAAGGATCCCTAGAGGGGAGGAATGGAAGTATCTGGAACTGACTTGTTGTAACTAACTAGATGACTTGCATTGGGCTAGGTTTTTCCCTGACATGCGCCAGTACTTATGCCAAATGGTTGTGAGAGAGTGTGTTGACTTAACCCCCTACCATGGTTTGTCCGAGAGGGATGCAGGACCCATTACCAACCGACTGCCCAAGATATCTTAAATGGTTGAGGGAACCCAAGATATCTTATATGGTTGAGGGTGTGAGCGGACTTTCCTTAAGAAGTACGATGCTATGACTTAAAGCATGTCTACCATAGAGATCAGCATACATAGAGTTAGATGCATTCATACTTTATCTGTTTGATTGCATTGCATCATGTTATGTTTCGCCACATGTTATCTATGATGTTATGGATTAACTACCTTACTGAGTTTCTTCGAAACTCATTCCTTTTGTATATTTCTTTTTGTTAGATTATCTTGCAGATATAGATTATCATGACGAGCAGTACAACGAAGCACAAGTTGATGAAGCGTATTACACGCAAAGTGCTGGCAACGATCAAGATTACTTTGATGATTCCCTGGCGGATCAAGCTGCGCACTACTTCTGAGAACTGCATAGAGTTAGAACGGATTCATTGGATTGATGAAGTCCATACTTATGAAGACATTATCTATAAACTTGAAGACGCTTGATCTTAGTTTATTTCTTAGTACATTTGTTTCAGTTGTAATTCCTTTTGATTTTCATACTACGTTCCGCTATTTTTGGTGAAGTGAGTTTCCGCCTCACTTTACTCATTTTTGATATCATTGGATATCTGGTATCTTTCCGCATTGTGATTATACTGATTATTCATTTTTGTTTTGAACCTTGTTTATAATATTAAAACTTGATTTATTTCCTGTTTATGATTATGTTATTGTATATGTGGGAGGATGATTTCCTCGATACTTGATCTTCGGGGCTGTGGATCACACTCTCGGGTATGCCAGTTAGGGTACCGGCTGGGAGGATGTGACAGAATGGTATCAGAGCCCAAAGTTCAAGGAAATTCTAACCACAGAAAACAGTAACAGAACATTCTTGAGTCATAGATCCAGAAGTGACTCATCTACTCTTAGAAGTGAATAATAGAACACTTGGACTAGAAACTATTAATGAAGCATAACAGAATACTTCTGAATAATGCACAATAATTATATTTAAACAATTGTCACTTAATGCAATAAAAGAAAAGTGCATAATACACAATAATAAAATGAAACAAAGAGAACTTCATTAACTTTAAGAAAAGTTTTACAACTACTACATCTGAAAAGCATAAAAGAAAATCCTAGTACAGTCTATCTAGGTGATCTCCTCTAATCTCTGTAAGCTCGGAACTCCTCCGAAAGCCGAGTCACCCGATACTCTATCCATCTGTCGTGACTCCATCCTCTCATATAGGGCGACCTCCATCTCCCAGATGGAAGTCATCGATCTCATCCCAGATCCAAATTCCGGAACCCATGAGAAGGACACCTCTCAAGTGCAGGAAGGGAAATCATGATGCTCCCTGCTTTGCATCTCGATATCATCTCCGGCTATCATCATCAGGACCGATATCCTCTCCACCATCTTCGACTCCGCTCATCCTCTGTCTCATCATCCTCCTCACCCGGACCAGAGATCTCAATGTCCGTGTCGGTCCCATCGACGTACCATCCTAGTCCCCATGACATATCCTCGTGGACCGTGTCCACCGGTGTATCCTCGAACCCGACCCCAAATGCGAAGATCAAATCAGTAACCTCCCATAGCAAAGATTCCGCATGCTAGGCCTCAAAACCGATCCAAGATGACCTGTATGATTATGAAAGGTCAATCTCGAAGCCCATGTAAATCCGGTAGATGACTATGGCCTCCATCACCGTAATCCTATGGTGATGTCCAGCCTTCGGCATGATGTTTCGACCGACATGCACCGATAACTCGTGCAGAATCTGCATCGTCGCTGTTCCTAGGAGTGAAGCACGCGCTGTCCCACGAGTGTGTTGCATATCTCGCGCAACTCATATGGCATCAAGTAGCTATCTATATCTGCTCCTGCAGGTATCCATAAGCACTGATCTGGGTAGTGAGGGACCTGCAAGATCTCGGCTAACGATCTGGTGGAAAAGCGAATTTGAGTCTGAAGGACCCTGCTCCTGAGGACAAGTCTAAGTGGATGCCCTGGACCTCTAGCCTCCTCGGTGTAAGTAAGGTTGCTGAAGAACAACCTCACTAGCTCGGGATATACGCAGATCCTCGTGAAGAGATGAGTCCACCGCAAGGTGTCAAACCTCTGCTGTATCTTAAAGACTTGGAGCGGCAAGGTGTAATAGACGTCCTAGCTCGATCGCGTAGCTGAAGTAGGCCTCATACGGGAACTCGGCTGTGGAGTGTCGAAGCGCTCTGGTCTCCGGACATACTATCTAGGCTCTGAAGGAACCTGACCTCTACCCCTGAGTGCCCCTACTATGCGACCTCTACCTCGTCCACATACTCCTCTTGGCATAGTGAATATCTGTGGAAGAGACAATGACATTGTTGGTTAAGTGCTATTTCAAGATTTAAGCCAAAAGGGTATTTTCGTAATTTTTCGGAAAATTTCAAATTTGGGGGAAATTTGATTTGAAGATACTAGCATGTGCATAATACTTGGAATTGCATGTCTATGAAATTTATTTGATGAAATTCGATCGAAAACTTGATCTAAAGCGAAAAATTCAGCAAGAAGGAATTTGGGGATTTTGCATTCTAGGTCAAAATTGAATTTTTGAAAACTTGAAATTGGTTAAATCAAACTATATGGACATATCTACAGTATCATTTTGAGCATGTAGCAATTGAATTCATGCAAAAACTCCAAGCGGTTTGTGAGAAATCGAAAATTTTCTAAGGATAACGATTTCGGTACGAAAACCTTGCGAGAAGTGCAAAGAGGTGTTAGAACTTGTTGTCTATGCATGGCATTGTGTTTAAAACCTAGGGAATATGTTTCTAAGTATTCCTAAACATGATTTCTATCAATGGATACAAGTAAAACATAGTTTTGATTGAAATGCAAGCATGAGAAGATGAAAGTAAAAGAGAAAATGTTAGTCTTACCTTGTGTTTGATGAATGTGAGTTGTGGTGTTGTTGTTAAAGCACTTGAATCACCCAAAGATGCTTGGAAGAACCTTAGAAGATGTTTCCCTAGAGCTCTCTCACTTGTGGAAGAAGTTAAAATGAAGTTTGAATGTGAAAATGGGGCTTATAATGCGAATTTTCATATTCTGTGAGCATTGGTCGACTCATTGGTCGATTGGGTCAATCGACCAATCAACCACCAATGGACCCGAAGCTCAATTTTGGTTGAAATGTTGGAAAATGTGATTTTTGTCCTATGAATTGTTGTTGGATGACTAAATGGATGTATTTGAGCATGATTTAAAATTTTCAAATCATTTGGACATGTTGATTTCATTGAAACTTCGAAATTTGGTATTTTGACGTTTCGGTTCTTGCGAATGGTTACTCGAGAAGTGGGCATGGCGAATCCGGTGGTCGTGGTGAGATACCGAAGGTGGTCATGATCAGCAGACTGGTGACCAAGGTACCCGGGACATACCAGGTGCCCCGAATGTCGGAAGCTTTCATGATATTGCCAACATCATGGGCAATATGATGCAAACAAGCAGCTCGGTTTAATCGGATGTTGACGGGTTTCATGACACTGCATAATGAGACTCGTCTTGGTGTTAATGTGAATCCTCATGCCGCAGTTCGAATGCGGGTGGCCTTCTGGAACTCCTCATACTCTGATGGAGAGTTTTTCGAAGATGCGGGTGCCCAACTCCTTGGTGTTACCAAGGATCTCTTGTTCCCTAACAAGTGGATTCATGAGTTGGAAAAGACTTTTCGTCATCCGCAATGCTCCGAAGCTCAAAAGATTTTGTTTGCTTTGAGCGAAGTTGTAGCATGAAGCCGATGCTTGGTGGACTTCCACTCGGCCTGTTTTGGAAGGTTTGCATGCAGGTGTTGTAACTTGGGATTTATTCAAAGAGGCTTTTTGCATGAATTATTTCCCTGAGGCGGTAAAGGATGCGAAGGAAGCTGAGTTCATGGTTCTCGCACAAGGATCCTTGTCTGTGTTAGAGTATCAACGAAGTTTGAGGAACTTCATTTCTTTGCTCCGATTCTCCGGCCTGATATTGCTAAGGCGAAGAAGTTCTTTAAGGGATTGCGCCTGCCATTAAAGGCTATCTCACTGTCCAGCCTATAGTGAGCTATGCCCAAGTGGTGCAGAACTCGAAGAAGTTGGAAGAAAATGAAAAGGAGAATGCTCGAGTGCAAAGGCCTTAGCAGTCTAGAAACCCTGGTTTGGTGGATCGTAATGATCGGCGCTTTGTGAGACCTACACCCTATCCCACTCCTACTTTTCAGCCTAGGAGTATAGGTCAAAGCCCCGGTTTCGACGGCTGGTCGGTTTCGGTATGGCGGGAATCGACCACCGGTGAATGCAAGTGCTAGGCCGGTGAATGCGAATCCTAAGCCTTTTGTTCAGAAGCCTCCCGTTGCAACTGCTCCGGTAGGACAGAGCAATCCTGTTTGCTTCTACTGTAAGCAATCCGGTCATTTTGCTCGCGATTGTCCGAAGAAGCTTGTCCAGTAGCCTACCCCAGTGGTGAAGAGTGCTCTGCTCCTCCCTCTGGTAGAGTGTTCAGTATCTCTAGTACTGAGCAAGATGGAAGCCATGATGTGATCACAGGTACATTGTCAGTCGCTTCTTTTCCTGCATTTGTTTTATTTGATACGGGTGCATCTCATTCGTTCATCTCATCTGCATTCATTAAGAAGACTGACCTAATCCCTGAGAAATTGTCTAGTTGTTTATTGATTGGTACACCTACTGGTCCTACTGTGAAACTAGATAAAGGATTAGTTAAATGTCCTGTGTTGGTTGGTAAGATGAATTTGGAAGCTAATTTGGTACTTCTTGATATGAAAGACTTCGATGTTATTTTGGGAATTGACTGGTTAATAGCCCACAAAGCTGTATTTCTTTGCTCCTCGAGAAAGATTCAATTCCATACTTGCGTAGGTTCAGTTTTTGGATTTCAAGGTGAGAAAAGAAGGGTTTGTAAAAAGATATTGTCCGCACTGATGCAAATCTACACCATAGTAGATGATGCTTCTTCTGAAGATAAGAGAAAAGTGGAGAAAAGAGTTGACGAAGTCAAGGTTGTCTGTGACTTTTTTGATGTCTTCCCTGATGATCTATCAGGAGTGCCTCCAGATAGGGATGTTGAGTTTTCTATTGATCTCGTCCCTGGTGCCGCTCCGATATCTAAGGCTCCGTATAGGATGGCTCCTACTGAGTTAAGAGAGTTGCAAAACCAGTTAAATGAGCTCATTGAAAGAGGTTTCATACAACCTAGTGTGTCACCTTGGGGAGCTCCGGTCTTGTTCGTCAAGAAGAAGGATGGTAGTATGCGTCTGTGCATTGATTACCGTGAGTTGAATAAGTTGACTATCAAGAATAGATACTCGCTGCCCCGGATTGACGATCTCTTTGATCAATTGAAGGGTGCAGCTATGTTCTCAAAGATTGACTTAAGGTCTGGATATCACCAATTGAAAGTGAAGTCAAGTGATGTCTTCAAGACAGCCTTCCGAACAAGGTACAACCATTATGAATTCTGAGTCATGCCTTTTGGATTGACTAATGCTCCTACTGTGTTCATGGACCTCATGAACCGAGTCTTTCATGATGTGTTCGATAAGTTTGTGATTGTCTTCATTGATGATATTCTGATTTATTCGAAAAGTGAAGAAGAGCATGAAAGGCATCTAAATTTCACTTTGCAAAGACTACGAGAAAAGAAACTTTATGCTAAGTTTAGCAAAAGTGATTTCTGGCTCAAGAGTGTAGTATTCCTTGGCCATGTGGTTTCTACTGAAGGTATTCGTGTTGATCCTGAGAAAGTCCAAGCAGTTGCTGATTGGGAAAGACCAAAGACTGTAACGGAAATAAGAAGTTTCCTTGGTCTGGCAGGTTACTACAGAAGGTTTATTGAGAACTTTTCTTAGTTAGCTGCTCCTATGACTAAGTTAACCCAGAAGGAAGAGAAGTTTGTTTGGTCTGACGCTTGTGAGAAGAATTTCCAAGAATTGAAGGATAGATTGACAAGTGCCCCGGTTTTGACTATACCTGATAGTTCTGGTGGTATGACGGTCTATACTAATGCGCCAAAGATTGGTTTGGGTTGTGTACTGATGCAGCACAGTAAGGTTGTAGCCTATGCCTCTTGGCAATTGAAGGATTATGAGCGGAATTACCCCACTCATGATTTAGAGCTTGCCGCTGTTGTTTTTGCTTTGAAGATTTGGAGACATTACCTCTATGGTGAGAAAATTTCCATATTCACTGATCATAAGAGTTTGAAATACTTCTTTACCCAGAAAGAGTTAAACATGAGGCAAAGAAGATGGTTGGAACTAGTGTCTGATTATGATTGTGATATTCAGTATCACCCTGGTAAGGCAAACGTTGTTGCTGATGCTCTTAGTAGGAAGATTCAGAAGAAGGTTCTGGATTTGAATGCTTTGAGTCTACCCTTGTTGTCTTCTATTGAGAGTTTTAATTTGGAAGTCGTTCCTGAGAATTTTGTTGTTGTTCTTTTTGCTATGACGGCAAGGTCTGGTCTTAGAGATAAGATTGTTGCTTTGCAGAGTTCTGATCCGGAACTTAAGGACAAGGTTGAGAAGATTTCTTCGAATCCTAAGTCGGATCCCGACTTTGGTATATCTTTGGATGGTGCTTTATTGTTTAGAGGTAGATTGTGTGTGCCAGCAAATGAAGATCTTAAGAAGGAAATATTGAAGGAAGTACACCAATCAATCTTTACAGTACACCCTGGAAGCACCAAGATGTACAAGGACTTGAAGGAACATTTTTGGTGGATTGGTTTGAAGGCCGATGTTAATGACTTTGTTGCCAATTGTGAGACTTGCCAGCGTGTGAAAGTTGTTCATCAACCTCCATCTGAATTGCTTTAGCCCCTTCCTGTTCCAAATTGGAAGTGGGAAGATATCTCTATGGACTTTGTGACTAGCTTGCCTAGGATAAGTAAAGGCAATGACACTGTGTGGGTGATTGTTGATAGGTTGACCAAATCAGCCCATTTTATTCCTATGAAGATCACTCATACTTTGGATAAGCTAACTAGACTTTATGTGGATAATGTGGTTCGTCTACATGGTGTGCCAATGAGTATTGTGTTTGATCGTGATCCCAAGTTCACCTCAAGGTTTTGGAACAGTCTACAAAAGGCCTTGGGAACCCAATTGAACTTGAGTACAGCTCATCATCCACAGTCAGATGGACAATCTGAGCGGACAATTCAGACTTTGGAAGACATGCTCTGATCTTGCGTGGTGGATATGGGTGGAAATTGGGATGAACACTTAGCTTTGGTTGAGTTTGCCTATAATAACAGTTATCAAGCAACGATAAGCATGGCTCCGTTTAAGGCTTTGTATGGTTGCACTTGTAGAACACCATTGTATTGGAGTGAGACGGGTGAAAGAAAAGTCTTAGGTCCTGAATTGATTGAAGCTACGAGCGCAATGGTGGATATGATAAGAGAAAGGATTAAGTCTGCACAGTCAAGACAGAAATCCTATGCTGACAAGAGAAGGCATGATCTGGAATTTCAAGTTGGAGAGAAAGCTTTCTTGAAGGTTTCACCAATGAAGAGAGATTTAATGTTAAAGGGACGCTTAGCCCTAGTTTCATTGGACCTTTTGAGATTTTGGAAAAGGTTGGACCCGTTGCTTATCGATTGGCATTACCTCCGGCTATTGCTGCTGTGCATAATGTGTTCCACATTTCAATGCTCCGGAAATATGTTGAAAATCCGGAACATGTCTTACAGCAAGCACCTGAAGGACTTAGTTCTGATCTTACCTATGATGAAGAGCCAGCTGAAATTTTGGATAAGAAGGACAAGTAATTGCGGAATCGCACCATCCCTTTGGTAAAGATTCGTTGGAAAGACCATACCCTGGAAGAAGCTTCTTGGGAGAAGGAAGAAGATATGAAGGAGAAGTTTCCTCACCTCTTTGGAAGCACAGGTACGCTTTCAATTTCGAGGACGAAATTTCTTTAAGAGGGGGAGAATGTGAAACCCAACCCTGACCCTAATCCGGAAACTTTGTTTTTTGTAGGTCCAGTGACCCGAAGTAAGGCAAGAAGTCATCTTTGGGCCATCTCTGTTGAAGACTTGATGGCTGGATTGGAATCCATGAGTGTTGATGCTAGTGTCCCAATGGTGGAAACTGCACCCAGATGAAGATTGGATTAGTTGATGGTCTTGGAGTGGTCTCTGTATTGATTCGAAGGCATTTCTAACTCCTAAGTATGTCACTCTAGGTGTGTGCAAAACCCCTTGATGTTTGGACTTGATCTGAGCCTTCAATTCCCTGTTTTGAAGTTGCTGTCTTGATTGGTCGACTCATTGGTCGATTGGACCAATCGACCAATTGATTCTGTTTTTAAAATTTGAATCCTGTCTCTTCTATTTAAGTCTAATCTCAGGAATACTCCGCCTCCTCTACTTCCTAAGCCTCTGCAATGAGTTAGAACCCTAATCTAACCCATTCCCTTGCATTCTTTGGTGATTTCTCGCAAAGACTTGAAGAATTCTTCATCTTCCTACGGCAAAGGTTTGATTTCTTCTCTCTTCTATCTCTGATTTTCTTTCTTTTATTCTGTTCTTCATTGAGATCAGAAAGATGATGAAGCATTCTTGTAATCATCAATTCTCTGATCTCACCATATTCTTTAAGACTCATGATCATCATCATGATCTTAAACCCCGCACTGTTGAATTCTTGAAAACCTAACCCTAATTCTTTGAAACCCTAACCTGTGTGATTGTCTGGAGAACTTTTGGTAACCTACCTTGTGAAAGGGAAATCCTTTTTGGGTAACATTGTGTTAACCTAAAACTTAATCATCTATATTTTCCTGTTTTGATTTGTCTTTGTTCATCCAGATCTCACAATTATTTTCCGAGGGAACCAAAAGGGTGAAACCCTAATTTTCTTGGCTCAAACCCAGGAACCCCCTTGTTGATCATGTTAACCCAATTATTATGTTTTCTTTACTAGATCTGAATTCTTTCATATCCTAGTTCATTATCTTTAATTTTTCTATTTTTCCCTCCTAACCTATGTTCAACCAAATTAGGTTAACCTCATGATTTCTAGGTTGTAACTTGAAAACTTGTTTTGATTTATGATTTGATATCCTCTATACCCTAGAATACTACCATGATAATTCCCCTCTGATTTGTACCCTTTTGAACCATCGAATTCGGTTCTGGATTCTCAAAATTCGGATTCTTGCAAGCCACTGTCTGCATTGGTCGACTCATTGGTCGACTGGTCCAACAAACCAATCAATCGACCAATGAGTACAGCAACCTCAATCTTGGTCTATTTCGATTGATTTATGATCTTTTCCTTTATGCATCTTTCCTAACATGTTGTGTGCACTTGTTTAGGACTGTCTTCTCAGGTTTAGTCAAGATCATACTTGATTCTTTAAGATCCCATCCAAGTTAGAAGGTAAGGACAGTTAATTCCTTAACTACATAGATTACTTGTTCCTTAGTTTCTACTTTATGAAACCATGAGATTACCTACTGTTATTGTATTTTAATTCTGATCTCCTACTGTGGGAACAGTAGCACTTGTTTATATCATCTTTTCCATTATTTATGTTATATGAATTACTTATTACTGCTTAATCTCATGTTGCTTTTACATTCTCTTTTATATGATGAACTACTGGTTGTGTATGTCATGACTGATCTGAGAATGTGTTTGATTAAGTTTGGTTTGGGATTGGGAGGTGTCATTTTGACACTTCTGTCCTTGGACATTATCGGAAATAGTATGGGATGTTTCCGGGGTTGCCCATCGACGCTTTCTCGAATCAATGGTTGTCATACCTAGGGATGTCTAGCAATGTTTGGCTAGGATAAACCCCTGTTATATCAGACCCGATTCGGAAGGGTATTGAGACCGAACGACCCATGGTAGCAATGGGGATTCACGGGCACTCAAGACCGGTGAGTTATATCCGTGAGAGGACGGGAATCACATTGTGGGGACCATTTATTGGAGGGTTGCATATGGCTAGACTTGGGCTCATGAGCGCTCAAGATCGGTGAGTTATATCCGTGAGGGGACATGAGAGCTTCCCGTTTACCATATGTGGATAACCAATAGGATTGATGAGTCCGGTGAGTAATATCCGTGACTCTAGTGTGAAGGATACCGGAAAGGATCCCTAGAGGGGAGGAATGGAAGTATCTGGAACTGACTTGTTGTAACTAACTAGATGACTTGCATTGGGCTAGGTTTTTCCCTGACATGCGCCAGTACTTATGCCAAATGGTTGTGAGAGAGTGTGTTGACTTAACCCCCTACCATGGTTTGTCCGAGAGGGATGCAGGACCCATTACCAACCGGCTGCCCAAGATATCTTAAATGGTTGAGGGAACCCAAGATATCTTATATGGTTGAGGGTGTGAGCGGAATTTCCTTAAGAAGTACGGTGCTATGACTTAAAGCATGTCTACCATAGAGACCAGCATAGATAGAGTTAGATGCATTCATACTTTATCTGTTTCATACTGCATTGCATCATGTTATGTTTTGCCACATGTTATCTATGATGTTCTTACTGTGTTTCTTCGAAACTCTTTCCTTTTGTATATTTCTTTTTGTTAGATTATCCTGCAGATATAGATTATCATGACGAGCAGTACAGCGAAGCACAAGTTGATGAAGCGTATTACACGCAAAGTGCTAGCAACGATCAAGATTACTTTGATGATTCCCCGGCAGATCAAGCTACGCACTACTTTTGAGAACTGCATAGAGTTAGAACGGATTCATTGGATTGATGAAGTCCATACTTATGAAGATGTTATCTATAAACTTGAAGACGCTTGATCTTAGTTTATTTCTTAGTACATTTGTTTCAGTTGTAATTCCTTTTGATTTTCATACTACGTTCCGCTATTTTTGGTGAAGTGAGTTTCCGCCTCACTTTACTCCTTTTTGATATCATTGGATATCTGGTATCTTTCCGCACTCTGATTATACTGATTATTCATTTTTGTTTTGAACCTTGTTTATAATATTAAAACTTGATTTATTTCCTGTTTATGATTATGTTATTATATATGTGGGAGGATGATTTCTTCGATACTTGATCTTCAGGGCTGTGGATCACACTCTCGGGTATGCAAGTTAGGGTACCGGCTGGGAGGATGTGACAAGGAGAGTGACAAGGTCAACACTTTGAAGAAAGAGCTTGACATGTCCATTAGTCACGCTGGAGCTTCGGAGTGTGAAGCCAAGAAGCAAAAAAAACTTGCTTTCGAGTGTACTGAAAAGCTGGAGATTTTGGCCTTCGAAAATGATCGTCTTAAGAAGATGGTCGTTCCCAGCAAACCCGAACATCTTTCTCAAGATCTTCAGAGGGACTGCATTCGGAAGTATCTGAACAGCGTCCCCTTCAGCGATCTAATGACTCCATACAACCTTCAAGCCTACCGAGCTGGTGAAAATGATGTTTGGAAGGCTATCCTTGAGGCAAACCCGACTCCTTTTCAGAGTGTTTGCCACAAAGAAGTCTTCGACAACCTCGAGTTGCCTTTGCCTGACTGGGCCTTAGAAGAAGAGGATCCTATTCCGGCGGATCAGAACATTGAGGAGTTTCTAGATGATTCGCCGCCTCTTCCCGAAGAACCTCAGCAGCCTACTCCAATTGTGGATCCTTCCGCAAAACTTGTCCAAGAAAAATAGGAAACTGTCTTTTTTTTTTTTTTCCTTTTTTATTTTTTTTTGTTAGGGTTGGCCACCCATGACCTATGATAATGAATATTTGCCTTCCTTTTCTTGATCTCCTTCAATAGTTGTTGTGACGAACTGATAGAACTTGCTTTATACTTAGGGAATTTTCCCTTATATTTCCTTTAGAATCACGTTCGAGAACTGAACTTGGCTTTTTCTAAAATAACCTTGTACCTTTGCCGAAGCTGACATTCGGGGACCTCAGAGGGATTGACGCTTGAAAACATTGGAATCTACCTGTCTTTGAGTTGATTTAGTTCAAACCGAACCTTTTATGACGTACTTGAAGAATTTCTTTCCAGGTTGCTCCCCCTTTACGAAGAAGCCCAAACGTTTCCTCATATTTGCATATGAATTGTTCTTCCCAAGAAATTGGGAATACTCTTTTCATTTAATAATGGTGCGACGGTTGGTATTTGGCTGATATCCTCGTATCAGGTACTCAATGTTCCACGTGGAGGCTTGGGATGAACTTAGCTCTTGAGTTATGAATTTGGAACGTCATTATCCCCTAACAGTTGATCTTGCATTTTTTTTTCGATATTCGAAACGTCCCTTCATTTTTGACCCTTGATCTGTGTGGGTTTTCAACCGTCACGTCACTACATAAGGCTATTTAAGTCCCTCAAGTGTGCTTCACTCTTGTCTTCGTCATTTGCAAGAATAGTCGTTTATCTTTGCCTTTGCTGCCTTTGTACTTCGATCTTCTAACGATACCCAAATCAGAACTTGAACAAGTGAGTTTTCCTTTTCTTCTATTCAGTTCTAACACGAACTTCCTCCCTGAGTAATCTCCAAAGTAATATACTTGGGGGTTATTCACTCTGGAAGTTCTTCGTTGGGTATCCTTCTCTGTTGTCTGAACTTTAGACCTCTAGGGTTTCTCCCTTTTCTCTTTTGTTTTTTGCGTTGGCTAACCTCTTGAGCTGACGGTATTTGTTTTTTTTTTTAGTGCCTCCAAGAGTTAACTTGGATGTGGTTAGGGCAAAGTCTTTCAAAAAGACTTCTCCAGTGCTGAAAAAGGTTGTTCCTTCTGAAGAGACTGTTGTTGGTGATTCTACTAAAGTTCAGATTCCCACAGCCCTCTGCGATGCTTCTCTCGCGCCTCCCTCCATGATGGAGACTGTTCGATCCCCCAAGGAAGATGTTATTCCTTCCGTTGTCATTCGCACTTCTGAAACCCCTGCTGGTGCGTCATTGGTATCTTCCTC
The DNA here is from genome assembly GCF_041222555.1 of Hakea prostrata. Classification (NCBI taxonomy): domain Eukaryota; kingdom Viridiplantae; phylum Streptophyta; class Magnoliopsida; order Proteales; family Proteaceae; genus Hakea; species Hakea prostrata. Next base: position 398,669 of record NW_028291138.1, read on the forward strand.
CAACCTTCCATTAGCTGTGGAGATTCCTCCTCCGTCAGTGGAGGAGGTTTTTGTAGAGACCGAGGGTGCTGCTTCCAAAAGAAAGCGTCCTCGGTCATATGATGATGTATACAGGCCTTCCTGGTCGCTAAAGCGGTTTGACTTGGTGACGGGCAACTTTGAGAAGGCACTAGAATGGTGCATTTCTGCTCAGATGCCCACCGAGAGCAGAGCCTTCACCGTGATCCCGGACAGCGATTTTGTAAAGTCCCTTGTGCTGTAAGTATCTCTTCCTTGCTTTTCTTTCTGAAAATTTTCTGCTTTTGACTAACTCTTGAAGTCTTGCTGGAGCCTTCTTGGTAACTTCCACAAGCAGGTGGAGTCGGCTTTTAGGCTCAGTAGCCTGAGTAATAATCTCTCCCGGCTTTGGGAGGAATCCAAAGCCAAAGACGTCGAGATTACTCATCTTAAGGATAGGCTTTGGGAAGTTGCCCGAGTGAAGAATTCTAAAATCGTGCAACTTCATTTGGATTTGGATGGTGCTAAGGAGAAAATCCGAAGGCTGGAGCGGGAAGTATAGAAGCTTTCGGGAGAGTTGAAAGGGTCTGAAGCGCCTACGCCTCAAAGGCAAGTTGTTACCCTTCTGCCCGAATCTCTTTCCGACTGATGTTCGCATGGCTTGCATCTTCAAATATTTGCAGAGTAAGCTATTTGTTGATATGCTAAACACTTATAATTTGCAGGCATATTGGGACGGCAAGAACGAGGTATGGGAGTCGATCTTAAGGAGAAATCCTTATTTCAACATGGCTCCCCACCTTGCAAATTGTCATCCCGAAGTATTTGAAAAGCTGCGACTTCCTCTTCCTTGCTTGGGCCAAGGATGTAGTGAACCTGCCCATTCCAGATCCGGATATAATGCATTATCTTGATGACTCTCCTCCTTTGTCCCCTCTCAGAGGATTCAGCTATGAAGAGCTTGCCTCGAATGCAGGTTTGACCAAAGGCCAGACCTCTTCGAAAAAGGCTGGATGAAGGGTATGGAATTGCGGAGGATTTTGTAGGTGGGAGTTTACAGAATTCTTCGCAATCATCGAGGAGGAGAATCAAATGATGAGAGGACCTATGCCTCCATGGCCAGCAATCATCATACGTTTTCCCGACTCTGTTTCTACGTTCCAGACTTATTTTTCTTGACTCTATGTTGCTTCTGGAAAAGCTGCTTCGATCCTTTTTTGGAGTTCTTTGCAATCACTAATGATGATGTTTCTTCTTGACCAAAAGAAGATTGTACATCAACACTTGTTATCTCATATGTATTTTTTTTGAGAATTTTGTTGTAAAGGTTGGCCCCTTCTGGTCGTTCAAAGAAATAGAGAATTAACTTTATCCTTGAGCTTTGTCATTCAACGAAGTCTTTGCTTTAATAGGTCTTAGTCATTTTAAACCGATGCCTTTACTTAAGGATTTCCGTAGAAATTCATTAAGTCTGAGAACGTCCCACTCGGGTTTTAAACCGATGCCTTTACTTAAGGATTTTCGTAGAAATTCGTTAAGCCTGAGAAGGTCCCACTCGAGTTTTAAACCGATGCATTTACTTAAGGAATACTGTAAAAATTCATTAAGCCTAAGAAGGTCCCACTTGGGTTTTAAACCAATGCCTTTACTTAAGGATTTCCGTAGAAATTCGTTAAGCCTGAGAAGGTCCCACTTGGGTTTTAAACCGATGCCTTTACTTAAGGATTTTCGTAGAAATTCGGGCGTGCTTTTTGATTGAGTAGTTTACTTCCTCAGCAAGTTATCTTTTAAACCCGGACCGCACAGACGCGAGTCGGTTCACTTCTTCCCGACCGGGGTCGAGGGTCGAACCAAGGGCGGACCCGGTTCTATTATTGTTTCTTCTGTATCAGATTCAATTAGTAAGTAAATTTCTGTTGTGACTGATAGAAATGAAGACATATGTCATATAATGAGGCATATATTTTGCTATTGTCTAACATCGGTAAACTCGTTAACTGGATCAAGGATTGATGGTAGATTTTGTGTTTGAGATTCCATGGCCACATCAATTTATCATAACATAGTAATTAATATAATTCAAGTGAAATTGTTAGGTTTATCATAGACTTGTGGGCTTCAATTAATGACTAGAGTTAATAATTGATGGAGGTCTCAACACATTGGGCCGATGCACTGCCATTAGATTTGAAATGGGTCAAATCAGTCCATTGTGGAAGTGGACTAAGATTTGAGATTGCTATTATAAATAGTTATGATGGGGATCCCTTCAATTATTATGTCTTTTTGTTCTTTTTTCTCTCCACAAGAAAGAGGTATAGTAGGAAAGACAAGGAGGTTAGAGAAGTTTTCATCAATCTGAGTTTTAAGTTTTGTGATCGATCTTCTTCAACATACAGTAGTGTAAGGTATGCACAATTCTCTCTCGATATTATATTCTAGTTCTTGTATGGTTCTTAATTAGGGTTTTGAGAATAACCCAAGGTTACTCTAACAATAGGAGCATACTTGCATTTACATTGCACCTATGCACTACATTTGCACGCCATAAGTCATATATGTGTTAAATGCATGGTTGTATGATATTGTTGGTCTTAATGAGTTTGTTGGAACTCATCCCTTATGGATACCTTCTTTTTGGATTCTATCATAGGTTATGAAGATCCTGCGATTCCAAAGGACTCAATGCCGTCAAATACGGATGAACTACTGGCTGCTGGGGACATGAAGGCTCACGATGACATGTGTCTATGCATTGAGTTCTCATATGGCACTCAGCCATTTTGAGCGCCACATAGTTATTTCTAGAGACACAGAAACCTTTGATTGGGATACTTATCATTTGATTTGGAAAATTGATGAATTGTATTAAACTAACTTTTCACTTCCAACAATCTTGACATACTTGTTTCCATTGACTTCTGCTGACTCTTTCAATATGTGATACTTCTTTGACTTCGTCTGACTTTTTCTCGGATTAATGTAATTACTGTTATGTCTTTACTTTTCTATTTTTGGATCATATTATTGTGTGTATTGTTGTGGATTGAATGTAGACCTGATCCTTGTGACGGTGGAATCACATCCATGGGTATTCAGGTGAATTTGATCCCCCCTAGGTGGGGTGTAACACTCAATAACTCCATGCGCAAATAGGAAAAGCTTAAGTGAAGAGGAGCCGGTTTTCCAACCTAACCCAAATGAACCGAACCAACTTAGCCTCATTACTTTTTGTCTTCGACTTGGGCGGGAGACTAGTCGTAGTCAACGAACAAAAGAATTCATTGCTCGTCCTCAAATCTTTGATGACGGCTATGGCATCCGGACGATTTCTTTCAGTCTTTTAGATGAAGAGACACAACAGCCAAGCTTTATTTTTTTTCATCAGGTTTATTTCTCCTCGTATAGGATTCCTGTCGATGAGATTTTAAAGAGAATGATTAGTGTTTCACATTTTGTTTGTTGATTGCCATTGGCAAACTACATTGCCACGCTAGCGTTGTTTGCAGTTACCAGTTTGAGACTTCTCTAGTGACCCCGGTCTCAAGTAATGGCACAACCACCACCGACTCCAAAAGCTTGGAAGGTGGAACTGCAGTGCAAAGGTGAGGAAGATGAAGCTGCAGCGGCTCATCGCAAGAATCTAAGGCGTCACAATCATACTTCTTGATATGGAGAGTTTATGATCGCCGGGTCATACCGACCGACCCCGACCCCGGCGAGACGGGGAAAACGACGCCCGGCGACCGGATCCGGAAGATGGCTTGCGAAGAAGAAGCTATTCGGGCAGCGGCCTAATCTTACTTATGGATTAGGGAATCACCCTAATGATGGCAGACTCAACCGACGGCGCGGATAATCATTATCGAAGGGATAACCATCGCATAACCTAAAGGTTATCTCGGAGTCCTCTACTAGCCCAAACTAGTAGAAGTCTATCGCCAACGGATCTCAGATAAGATCCAACGACTACCCGAAGAAGGCCAAGGCACCAACGAAAGAGATTCGAGGACACTCATATAAACCTCACACCATACAAGGTGAGGGACGGATCAACGACGAAAGAATACTATCCGAGACTTAGGTGGAACACGAAGACCAAACACGGCAAGCACTAGATCACCTGCTTCATTCCTAGCCGGCTTCAGCGAGCGGGATTAAGTTCATCAACCGACTTAGCCTTCGGAGGGGACCGACCCAGCGCGGGCCACACGCGCTCGGGGGACATCACGGGAGATCCAAGGGGAGCAGATTTTGGACGCATCAATGGCGCCGCGGGGAAATGACGAAAAGCCATGGGACTAGATCGCGCGCGCAGCAGGGCAACGCAATCGGTGCGGATACAGGGAATAATCCGGATATTCCCGGGAAAGCAAAATCCATCGAGGTGGATGATGGGCGGGGAGGACGAATCCTCCTCTTGATACAATCCAAGATCAATTGGATCGGGTAAAGATTCAACTCTTGGAGGTGAGCCAAGCACCGCATGCTCACCGGACGAGTGGTTTTACCACAAGAGCCGATTAGCGCGATTCGGAGAGACGGCATTGCCACGGACCAAAGCCGGAGGAAGACCGGAATGTTGATCGAATTCCGGAAGGAGACCGAGGACCGAAGGATCGATGATCAACCGAGGCGAGGCGACGGTTCGACACCGCAAGAGAGACAACCGATTCAAACACAAGGTTGGATACGGGGGAAGAACTCACTCACCCGCGAAGAACCGTCGGATGATCGAGCGCGGCGAGAGGAATGCTGGGAAGGACGGGCTGTTCGTGATGATCGAGTAGCACGGGATGATCGTGTAATCGAGGTCGGATCATATTGCTGAAGATCACCCGACCCAGATTGGTCGAGAATTGGCCAACATCAATGAGAAATTAGGGCGTGGCTAAGGGAAGAATAGCGAGGATATTTACTCGGTCATTCGGAAGACTCCTTTGGCTGAGCCAATTGCGGGATATCGGTTTCCCCATAACTTCCGTTTGCCTACCTTCTCAACATTCAATGGCTCCGGAGATCCAACAGCCACATCGGCTATTACCAACGGACCATGGCGGTTTCGGGTAATTCGATGAAATTTTATGCGGGGTTTTGGTTCATCTCTAACGGAGCGGCACAAAAGTGGTTTCGAACCTCCCCTCGGAAGGATCGTAAACTTTGACGAATTGGCGCACCAATTCATAGGGCGATTCAGTGGGATACGGGTCAAGAAAACGGAAGAAACCTTGTTTCTTGTCAAACAAGGAAAGAGCGAATCGACGGAGAGTTTCGAAAAGATTCAACAAAGTGACGATGGAGACAGAAAACTTGGATGAACAAGAGCGAACCGCTCTATTCACGGGACTCACTAATCGGAAACTCCGGAGTTATTACTACGGGATATACCGCGACTTATGCTTGAGTTGGTACGGAGATGCCGAAGCGAGGCTGAATTCATGGAGATTCTAGATGCGCGTCAAGGAGATAATAAAGTCTCCAATAAGGAACAAAAGGCTCGAGCGAAGCGAGAAGCCAAAGAAAAATGTTCGCGATCGGGTTGGAAAATCCCAGCCTTGGCGCAAAAGATCCCCCGGTAAAAGTGAGTACACTCCATTGAATGCTCCTCGGGCTGATATTTTGAATATCCTCAAAAGAAAAAATATTTTAAAGTGGCCGCCTAAAATTCTTTTGAAACCCGGAGAGCAGCAGGATAGGGAAAAGTATTACCGATTCCACAAGGACTATGGTCATTATACTAATGACTGTCGTCATCCGAAGGCGGATATTGAGAGATTGATATCTCGGGGACATCTGTCCGGTTTGTTAGCGGGGAGAAGGGAGGAGCCACGTGGGCCACGTGCGGCTGCTCCAAAGAGGGATCGTTCGGTTAGTTCAGAAAGATTGAGGGAGGCCCCAAAGTCTAAGAAGGGCAAGGAGGTGATTGAAGCTGCTAATCGGTCACCGATCCTTACCATCTTCAAGGGACCAGAGCCCGAATCATTCCGGAGTCTGAAAACAAAATCCAAATTTGTTGGAGCCGGAGAGGCGCAGAAGCGGAAGAAGCTGAATGGTGAAGATTCTATCACCTTTAGCGAGGAAGACGAAAGAGACGTTTGTTTACCTCATGATGATGCTATAGTCATCAAGGTAGAGATTGCACGGCGGGAAGTGCATAGAGTTTTGATTGATACAGGGTCCGCAGCTGACCTAATTTCCTACGAAGTGTATCAAAATTGAAGGTGGATCGGGACTTGATGAAACCTTCATCTACACACCTATATGGCTTTGCGGGGTCATCTGCAGAGCGGAAGGATCGGTTCGGTTGGATTTATCTATTGGAAGTTTTCCTAAGGAAACAACTGTCCGAATCAATTTTTTGGTGGTTCGGGAACTACCAGCCTATAATATGATTCTCGGGCGACCATCTTTATCCAAGATAGGTGCTATTGATTCAACAAAACACCCGAAGATAAAATTCCCGACGATATGGGAATTGGTCAAGTCTCCTCGACCCGGAAGATCTCTCGGCGGTGTTATGTTGCCTATTTAAAAGATAAGGAGGGTCCGAGGAAGGTTCCTGCCCTCCCCATAGAAGTTCGAGATGATCGGGAAGAGACAGAGATGCAAAGGCCCGAACCAATGGAGAAAGCGGAGCAAATCCAGCTGTGTACCGAAGACGAGAAAAGATTACTTATATCGGGTCCGAACAAGTGGAAGAGTTTAAAGATGAGTTGAAGTTATTTCTTCAACGAGAATAAGGATGTATTCGCATGGTCTCCGAGGACATGCCGGGATCGATCGGGCCATTGCAGAGCACAAACTCGGATAGACCCTAAGGCGAAACCGGTGATACAAAAAGAAGAAATTTATCTATTGAAAAGTATGAAGCCGTTCGAGCGAAGTTGAAAAACTTAAGAATTCTGGTTTCATAGAACCAATCGAGTGCCCAACTTGGTTGGCCAACGTGGTGATGGTGAAAAAGGCGAATGGGAAGTGGAGGATGTGTACGGACTACACAGATCTAAACAAAGCTTGCCCAAAAGATTGCTACCCGTTGCCTCGAATTGACCTCTTGATAGATGCGATTGCAGGATATGAAACTTTAAGTTTCATGGATGCCTACTCGAGGTATAATCGATCCTTATGAATAAGGAGGATGAGAAGTATACGGCTTTCATGACTGATCGTGAGAGCTATTATTACAAGGTCATGCCTTTTGGCCTGAAGAAGGAGAACAAGAGGGGAAAAGATTAAAGAGGAAGGAAAGAAGGAAGAGGAGAAGAGGAAAAGCAAAAAGAAAAAGGAGAGAGGTTGAGGAAAAAAAGGAAGAAAGAAAAAGGCGGAGTCCGGAAAAGGGAGGAAGAGGGGAAGAGGCAAGAAAATACAAGCGAGAATGGAGGCAAAAGGGAGAAAGGGGGAGAGGAAAGAAAAGGGAGAAAAAGGCTTAAGGAAAAGAGAAGGGGAAGGAAGCAAAGGGAGAAGAGGGAAAGCGAGGAATAAAAGAAGAGGAAACAGAGGGGAGAAGGGGGAAAAAAGAAAGGAGCGGGGGGAGGGGAAAAGATAAAAAAAGGGGAACAGAAGAGGGAGAGGAAGACAAAAGAGAGAAGGGGGAGAGGGGGAAGCAAGGCCAAGGCCACCAAGAGGATAAACTTTCCTCAGTAAAGTCAAAAAGAGGGAAGGATGGGGGGGGAGCGGGAGTCCAAGGAGAAGGAGAAGCAAAAGGGCAAGGACGAGAGAAAAGCAGGGGAGACAGAGGATCCCAAAAAACGGGAGGATAGGGATGGGAGAAAAAGAGGAGAGGGGAAAAAAGAGAGAAAGAAGCGAGAGAGAGAAGAAAAGAGGAGAAAGAGGGAAGGGACGGGTCAAAAGAAGAGAAAGACAATAGTGACTGAATAGCAACCAAGTCCAGGGGAGTAGGCATAAAGAACCACGCGCAAAAATATCGAGAGATAGTGAGGCATTCAAAACCAAGAAGAAGAAGAGAGGAAGAAAAAAGGGGGAGAGAGAAGCCAAGCAAGGAAAAGAAAGACGGACATGAAGAGATAACTTTCCAAGTTATCAGAGAAAGAAAAATAAAGGAAGGGATGGACAAAAGAGATAAGGGAGACAAATTCCGAGGATCGGAGAGGCAAGGGAAAGAGAAAGATGAGAAGGAGACTATACAAAAGATCTAGGGACCAGAGATGAAGGCGAAAGAGAAAAACGGCAAAGTTCAGAAGGAATGTGGAGCTACAGGGGGGAGCGGCACACAAAATTAAGACTGGGATATTGGCCAAGATCCAAGAGGGATGGACTAGTGGAGGGAAAAACAGCAAGAAGAAGGGGGAAACTATGACTCAATCTAAATCCCATTCCCTTGCAATGTGGGGAATTGATATCAGGGCAAACACCAAGGCATGGGGAGGGAATATGAAGAGAAGATACTCACAAAATGGGAGAAGGAAGGAAAGAGAAAAAGTGGAGAAAGGGAATCAATCATATATCGCTTGGGATTCCAAAGATTATGTCATGACCATAGTACTGGTGAGACAATGAGCAATCGTGGAACAATATGATCGAGCATCGATGTCCTGGGGATACCAAAGCAAGGGGGAGAGGTTACTAAGAAGCTATTGGAAGGAATAAAGAGAAGACTGAAGGACAAAGCTTGGGGAAGAACACAAAGGGGGCAAGAATAGGGAACACAGGGAGAAACCAAGGGGCAAAGGATGAAGCATGGCACAGTGGAGATAATGGAGGGGAGAGGGATCGGAGTTGAGGAAAAAGCAAATGAACAAGGAGCGATAGTCTGATTTGTTGGACGAAGTCGGGCAAAGGCAATAGCAGAACTCAACATATCAAAGAAGGATAGGCTCATTATAATACGAGTAAGAAGGGACAGGGAGAGGGGAGAAAACAGCCGACCGGACCAAAGAAAATGGACCCTGGGAAGGACCAAATGGGGAAACGGGGAGGAGCTAGGGGAAGAACATCGATTCTCGAAAGAGTGGAGTCGGGAATGCTAGGCATCTCAAAAGTTTTATCCTGAGGATGATTTCAATTTTGTTGGATGTAATCATTAACTCAATCAATGCAATTTTTGGCTCAACAAACTATCTTTGGATTGGGGGCACATACACCACATTCAAGAACAAGATCCAACTATAAGGCAGGAGAAAATTCGTATGGGTCATTCAAAACTATGGAAATTGAACTTTCTTAAGTGGGGGGATGAAAATCCGAGTGAGTTCCTGCAAGGCGGGTTGAAACCGAGTGAGTTCCTTCGAGACTTATTGAATTTTTGAATTATCCTAAGTAAAGGCACGGTTAAAACCCAAGTGAGTTCCTCGGACTATTGTATTTCTCCGGAAATCCAAGTAAAGGACGGTTAAAACCGAGTGAGTTCCTTGGACTTATTGTATTTCTCGGAAATCCTAAGTAAAGGCATGAGACAACTAAGACCTAATACAAGGCGATAAGTGGCTAGCAAAGTTCAAGATAAAGTAATTTCTTATTTCTTCAAAAGATCCAAAGAGGCAGTATCAAAACAATTACAAGAGGGATACAATCTTCGATCAAAGAAGAAAGTCATTATAGGTGAGAACAAGTTATACAAGATCGAGGACTGCTAGAACAAACATATGAGTCAACCATTGGTGGGGATTCAAGGAAAAGAAGAGAAGAAATGAGGATTACAAAAATATTTGGTAGCATAAAATCCTGAATCATACTCTTTGTCAGCTTGTCCGGAGAAAAATGGTCCGACCAAACGATGAACAAGTGCATAAGACTCTCTAGCGGAGAATAAAAGGAGAATCTTCCAGATATTGCATAATATTTGGATCGGAAGGTGGAGGATCAATCTTATCCTTGGTCCAGTGGGAGGAGGAATACCAGGGGTAAATACGGGATGGCAAAAGAGAGGGAGTGATCAAAATAAGGATCCTTAATATTGATTCCATACGTCACCATCCGAGCGCAAGTTATAAGCATTAGCATATCAACAAAGGGCTCGTGTAAATAGAAGAGAGCCGGAACATGGTTGGAAGGGATTGGGCAAAGGAATGAAGCTTGCCTTCAAGTAACGTGATCCGGCTCGACTTTCAGGCTGGGGATCTTCTCCGGCATCATCCAAGTCGACCGAAGAGACAATCATGAATTTTTCTCCGACCTCCTAAGCTAGATTGAAGGCGAGCAATCCAACATCTTTAGCTGGAGATTTCCGAAGCCTAGAAACTTCATTGCTCAACCTCCGAGTCTAGTAACGCTTCCACTTGGTTGTGGAAGTTACGAAGACTCCGCAAACAACTCCGAGTTAGCGAGGAGCGAAAAGTAATTTTTCAAAATCGAGAGGATAATGAAGAAAGACTTACATCACCAGGACTCGAAAGACTTCATCCGGAAGTTTGGAAAGAACTGCGCTCTCGAAGTCATTCGAGCAGCAGACACCATTCCAACGCTCTGTCAAACTCGTTTGACACTAATTCGAGCGAAGGATGAGAAGGATGAACTACACCAAGAGAAGGATGAGCTTCATCACTTGTCACCCGATGGCGCTTCCTAGTGGCAAAATCCTCCAACTCAGAAGGAGAGGACGAGGATGCTAAACAAGCACTAGAGTTAGAAATAGGAGCAGACCGTGGGACCACACCTTCATCGGATGCCAACATAGTTGCCTCGGATGCCCGAAGAGTCTCCTTCGGGGATGCACCAACAGGCTCACCAACAGGCTCACCAGCAGGAGCGCCGGCAGCACCATCGGCAATGGAGTGATCAAGATCTTCATGGGAAAGACGAGCGATCACTTCGGGCAAAGGAGGCACAGGGACAACATCAATAGAAACTGCGGGAATCTGACTTGAAGATTCACCGCCAGCAGTCACCTTACGCTTGGAGGATTCACTAGCTGAAACCACCGCACTGGCCCCAACCACCACCGACGGAACGATTTTCTTGCAAGATTTTGCTCTGATAAAGTTCGGGTTGATCTTGGGAGCCACTATGCAAAAAAACAAATAAACTAGCCGTATCAGTACAGAAATAAATGACAGCAACAGCGGGGAAACCCTAGTTTTCTAAAGCTTCTGACAAACCAACAAACTAAACCCCAAGTATCACTACTATGTAGTTTACTCAGGGGGGGAAGTGGGGAAAGAGATGAGTAATCAAAAAACTCACTTGTTCAGAAGTTGATAGAGCTGTTGTTGGAGTACGAGGAATACGGAAGCAGCCGAAGGACGAAAGGTCGCTTTGGCACTTTAGCAAATCTAACTTGCAGAAGTCAGGATAGATAGAGAGTACCCACGAAGGCTTTAAATAGCCTCAGGTATAAGACGATGGTTGAAGGCTAAGGACAACCGACGACCTAGATCAAAATGACGCTTCGAAATCCGCAAAAAGCAAGATCAACGGTCGAAGGGATGCCACATGGAAACATGTGGAAGCGAGCACCTGATGCAGAGATACCTCCAATCGTCGCACCGCCATTAAAATAACGGATGTATTTCCGATTCATTGGAAACATGAATGGTATACAAAAGCGGGAAAACGTTTGAACTTCGCGAAGGGAAACGTGCGGACTTTGCAATAAATGAAGTAGTGGGGAAGATTAATGCATCTTCCCGAAACGCATCTTCACAATATTTCTACAAGATTATTATTCGGCGAGGAATGAAAAGTTAAGTGATAAGTTTTATCATTAATACTTTGATATTCAAGGCAAGATTTCAGCAGGAGACGGGGAAACTTAGAGGCCAACATGAAAAAAGAAATGTCTATTCATTAAATTGAGGGTAAATCTTTACAAAAGGACAACTCCCTAAGCCTTTTCTTCTTTGTTGCCCGAGGGACCCCGGTCGGGAGGACCTCACGACCATGAGAAGAGCCTTCCTCAAGAGTGGCATCGGCTGATCCTCTACAACAACTTGAGACTCGGCTGTGATTTCTCCTCCGGAAGTGCCGGCTCGTCATTCGGGTATGCCTCATATTGAGGGTCAGCTGGAAAAGGATCATCTTCTTCCTGGGCCCAGCCCGGGAGATCCATACCAACTTTCCCGAAGACCTCTTGGTGGCATACCTCACGAAAAGGAGCAGTGTCGAAGTCGGGATCGATCCAAGGATTTGCTCCCAAACGCCCGCCCCATGCGATAAGCTTGAATGTTGTAGAGACCCAAGCAACTCGGAGAAACGACGCGCTCGGGTATTCCGAATGCACTCCTTCCAAGCTCGGCTTTATATGCTCGGGCTTGCTAGGGATCGCCAACTTCAGATGTTCTTCGAGCTCCCTACTTTGATCTCAAGGCGTCACCAAACAACGTGGCAGCGCCTTGCTCCCGGCCTCCGCCGGCAGCGATGACACGAATCCCGAAGCTTCGAGGGCTTCCTTGAGGGAGATCACTTCTTCCTCATGCTCTGCAGCTCCACGGAGCGCGGCGGCTAGTCTATTTCGAATTGGCCTTGGCCAATCTCTTCACAAGTTTGCAGCAAGGAGCGGTGCGACCAACCCGGCTCAATGCTTCCATGTGTTGATAAAAGCTCAACACAACATTCCTAGGAAGGCGGAAGATATCAGAAGAAGTCATTAGAAATTATGAAAATATAAGTAATCAAGAGGACCGGTACCTTGTAGATTGACTAACAAGGGAGGTGTCATCCAGGGCTTCAAACTCCTGGCGATTAGAAGGAGCAAGACCGAGGGAGCTCCATCTGCAGCTCTCGGATCCCGAGTAACCCCGTCGGTCATCTTCAAGGTCCACTCGGGGTTGAAGACCTCCTCACCATCCGTCGAAGCTTTGGATTTTTTATTAGAGGGAGCATCAATTGTGTCATGCCTCCTCTTGGTTCGGGCAGAGGAAGAGACATTAGACCTCTCCACCATCGGTTTCTTCCCTTTACCCGAAGCATCAGCTACAGGCCTGATATTCCTGATACCCCTATCAGCGATCTGCTATCTAGATCACCTTTCCCAGTTCTTCATTCCTTAGCTCTGTGCTTCTAGCGAGCCGTTTGTGATTAAGTTCATCAACTGACTTAGCCTTCGGAGGTGGACTCCCGACCCCAGCGGTCGGGCCACATCTGACGCTTTCGTTTTGCAGGACATCACGTGGAGATCCAAGGGCTGAGCAGATTTTGGACGCATCACTTCTCAATATGGGTTTCAGTCTGATTGAAGTATTCAACGCACTTCATGCAATCATGGAGAAGGGAACAACAGTGTAAACAGTAATTTGAGAGATGCTCATAACCAACAATGTTATGATCCTGGTTAAGAGTCATGAGAGGGGTTAAGAGTAGGGCCTATGAGAGGTGTTATTTTGTAAGGGATGTGTTTGGGATGAACGTATAGGTCATGTTCGGGAGTATCAGGGGTAATATGGTCCTAAGATTAGAGAACTAGTCTTGTCCATAAAGGAAATAGGGTATCGCAATAAGAGGAATGAATGATTTATTCCTTGTCTCTCTCCCTTGTTCTTCTTCTTCCCCAACCCTCCGTTTCTTCTAATCTTCTATTCTCCTCGAGTTTCTTTATTCTTTGGGCTCTCAAAACGGGTTTGTATCAAACAATGATGGGGAACATTCACCATTGCTTCACTGGACATACAAGGTTCATTTCAAAAGTTGGTTAATTTTGAAGCTGATATGAAACCTGTAGAACACCATACATTCCCCATTTTGAGCTCCACTTAAGTTCTCTTGCATCGACTAGACCTTCCCCAACTTCTTTGCCAAGTTGAAGTAAAGAAGTGATCGATGCCAACCGAGGCTCCTAAGTCTAAGAAAGGTAAAGAAGTGATCGATGCCACTCGATCACCCATATTGACAATATTTGGAGGACCCGAACCCGAGTCGCTTTGAAAATTGAAAGCCAAATCCAAGTTCATTGGAACTGGAGAAACCCAGAAACGGAAGAGACCGAATGGTGAGGGTTCGATCACCTTCAGTGAAGAAGATGAAGGAGACGTCTGTATACCTCATGATGACGTCATAGTCATCAAGGTAGAAATTGCACGCCGGGAAGTGCACAAAGTGTTAATTGACATAGGGTCTGCTACAGATCTTTTATCTTGTGAGGCTTATCAAAAGCTGAAAGTCGAAGAGGATCTTTTGGAGCAATCATCTACACATCTTTATGGCTTTGCTGGATCATCAGCTATAGCCGAAGGATCGATACAACTGGATTTGTTAGTTGGAAGCTTCCCCAAAGAAGCTACTATTCGAGTTAACTTCTTGGTGGTTCGGGAACTTCCAGCTTACAACGTCATTCTCGGTAGGCCATCCCTTTCAAAGCTAGGAGCTGTAGTTTAGACAAAGCACGTGAAGATAAAATTCCCAACTAAAATGGGAATCGGTCAGGTTTCCTCTGACCAAAGAGTCTTCCGATAGTGCTATGTGGCATATCTAAAAGATAAGGAGGGCCCAAGGAAGGCCACAGGATTGCCAATAGAGATATGGGACGATTGGGATGAAACAAAAATGCAAAGACCCGAGCTAGTAGAGAAATTGGAGCGAATCCATCTGTATCCTGATAATGAAAAAAGAACTACTCATATGGGATCTGAGCAGCTGGAGGAATTCAAGACGGAACTAAAGTTTTTCCTTTAGGAAAATAGTGATGTGTTCGCATGGTCTGCGGAGGATATGCCGGGAATAGATCGGCAGGTAGCAAAGCACAAACTTTGGATAGATCCAAAGGTAAGGCCAGTTATTCAGAAGAGGAGAAACTTCTCTATAGAAAAACACGATGACATCAGGGGCGAAGTTGAAAAGTTGAAGAACTCTGGGTTCATTGAACCCATCGAATGCCCAGTCTGGTTAGCCAACATTTTCACACCCCGCCCGCCAGTCTCGGTTATCCGCCCGACAACCCGTGGGAGTGAACCGTCACAGGATCCACGGTCTTACCCATCAATAATAATAAACACAAGTATAGACAATCAAGAGCAAGAATAAGTGCAATAATATATCAAAAGGTTACAGGAGTCCAAATACTCCGATAAAATCAAAGAACGAAAAGAAAGAGAGAAAATCAAGAAACAAAAGTAAAATCGAGTTCAGTGGAAGCAAAATAAATAACTAAATAGTCTGCTCTCTGGTTTTCTTTTCTAAATTTAAAAACTAGTTCTCTAAATTAGCAAGTAAAGATGTCCTCCAATCTTTCTCCACACGATCATCAAAATCCTGGCAATCTGCCTCCGTCGGCCATCAATGGGTGCTAAAAATGCACACACAAGCATCTTCAGGAGGCTTCATGCTCTGCAAGTTCATGTATCATTATCTGTGCCACATCAGCTTCATACGAGAAGGCTCTATCATATGAATCATCTCCAACATCCGACGTTGTGCAACCATCTGTACAATCATACAATATATACAATGAAAGGAATGAGTTCTGATGAACTCAGTAAGGAACAGACAATTCTCATATATATGTCAATACAATCGACGAATGCACATATGAAATGATATGGATGGTATGCAGAAATATAAATGCTACTAAGATCTAACCATGCAAGTCTCTAACAGCTTACATGCTTTAAGATATACACCAGCCCTCCTCTGGGTAGGTCTAGTCACTTTGATCCGGCAATGACTGGTTACCTCTGTAGGGATCCTGGGCAAAGGGGTAAGTCCACACCTAGCTCTCAAACCATGGCTGGGGGTTAAGTCAACACTCTCTCACCACGACCATTGGCAATGAGTACTGGCGCATGTCGAGGTTTCTAATCCAATGCAAGTCATAATGGTAACATACTATATGAAATCCAGATCCTTCCCCTATGGCACCAACCAACTCGGTTCAGTATCCTTTGCAACCTAGGAGTGAGAACCCTCACGGACTAACTACCGCTGTTGGACTCTACTCCTTAACCCTATGGTAATCCACATATTGTTGGGGCGGATGCTCTCATGACTCCCCACAACACCCGGTCCGTTCCTTGGACGTCCATGAGCCCAATCCTAACATATGCAACCCTACCATTGCATGACCAATAGTGGACCACTGAGTCTCCCCATGGGACTGGTTACCATTGTAGGATGAAACATAGTCACGTCACCATTGTCACGGGTCACCCGGCTTCAATTCCCCTGCCGAAAGGATAATAGCATGTGGGGTACCTAGCCATGCAATTCTAGACTCTCCTAGGTATGTCATCTAGTAATCATGATAGTTCTAGAGGCATCAATGAGCATGTGTCCCATACCACAACCCTCTGATATCTCTAGCCAAGATATCCCAATGGAATACCCCTTCCATCACAACTACACTACATCACTTTTTATCATACCATGAACAGTTGTGCAATATCATAAAAGATGAAGTACATCAAAGAACACCACTAACAGCAAGTATACAATAAGATTCACATGCTTTATACAATTACAGCAAGTTACATGATCAAAGAATAGTAAATAGAATAGCTAAATCATCATGTATATGTAATTGCATATAAAAAAGAATGCATGTCCTTACCTATAATTATGTAAAATTCCTCTAACTTGAATTCCATAACTATTATAAGACTTTTACTTGAAATAGAGAACACCTATATACAGGGTTACAATAAGGTATAAGTCGAATGAATCAAAATGGATTAAATCTAGAAGTCAAATGGTCACTGTGTACCAGCCGGTCGCTCGTGCCGGTCGCTTAGGTTGAGCGACCGCCACTAGTGACCGCCCCAAAAACAGAGAGTTTCAGATCCGAAACTCAGGCTTTTGATCGTCCGGTTTCAATCCGGATTTCAAGTGATCATAGTCTGAATCTCAAATCTAACACTCGTAAAGTCAATAGGTGATAAGAAACCTAACAATCATCATAAATGGATTACCCAGAACTCTCCCCTTGACTGGATCTATCCTTTTCACGAAAGCAGGGTTTCATTTTTGGATGAATCACATCAAGAAGATTGGAAAGAGAGTTGCGAAAGATTAAAAGGGTAACCACTACGATGAGGGGATGGGTTAACATGAAATTGAAAGACAAAGGAGATAAAGGATGAAGGGAGAATCCAATACCTCGCACCAGAATACCAAAAATAGAGAAGGATTAATCTCCAGATCACTAACAACACTTCAGATCTGAATCCCGCACGTTTCCATAACCATCTAACCTCCAAACATAGCAACCATGAATAAAATATTCGTAAAAGAAGCGAGGGTTACTATATATAGAAGTCGGGGGAAATTAGGGCAAAACCCCGCAACCAGAACCAGGCGGTCGCTCAAGGCGGTCGCTTGGTTCAATCGACCGCCACTAGCAACCGCCCCCATGTATATTGCTATACCAGGGTGCTTTGCTCATGGGGTTGATGACCAAGTACAACCTAACCCTAATGAAGACATGGGGGAGATCTTAGTCCGAAATTCAATCTCAATAGATCTATAACAAAGGGGTTAGGGTTTCATCATACATAACCTATGGCTCTCATGGAAAGGGTAGGGAGAATCAAGATTCACCCTAGGGAAGAGAAACAAAGAATGCACAAGGTAAAGGATTGTTCTGACCAAATCTTCTCGGAAATCCTTAAGATTCACCCCCAACATAGATTTTAAATTGCTGCCTCTAGAATTTCTCCCATCCATAACGTTTTTTGATCTCATGAATTTGAAATACCCAAACTCTAATAGTTCGTCAAGAAGATGATACGATAATGATGATAATGAGTCTTCCAGCTCTGGCCATAACCATTCTGCCAGTGATCTAGATGATAATGATGATGACTCACCTTTTCAAGATGATGAAGAAGTTGCTGTTGATGATGCTGCAGATGTTGATCCGTCTGATGATGTTGCAGATGTTGATCCGTCTGCAAATTCAAAAATTTAAAAGAACATTTCCATTGCTTATGAATTTACCTTTTTTCCTTTTTTTTTTTTTTTTTTTTTTTGTCAACCTCTTCAATATGTGAGGTCTTTGATTTTGTCCATCTTTTTCATCAATAGAATTTTCTTCTTTCTCCTTTTGCTCCTTTTGGCTTTGACAGAATAGCATATTTTGAAGAGATTCTTTATAATATTGGCTATCATCTTCAGGCTATTACATATCTGATTAGATATACGCCTCTGACCAAACCTGCATTCTTCATTAGCTTTTGATGAAATATTTCTGAAGAGAATACAACTGATGAAGCTTTTATAATCGATCAGATATTCTTAGATAATGGCTTGTAGAAAGTCTTTGAACTTTTGATTAAAATCCTCCGCATAATCTGCTTTGTGAGTTGTTTTATTGATTAGCTCCTTTGTTTTCGATCAAAAGGCTGCCTTAGAGATATGGCTACTTGAGCCTGACTTCGGAAAGTCGGGACCATCCTCGGAAGGAATGATCCATGATTAGCTAGCATAACCTGGCTACCTGAGATTGACTTATGTAAAGTTGGGACCACCCTCCGAAGGAATGATCCGTGATCAGCTTTGGAAATCTTGACCAGGCCTCGGAAGGCTGGCTACTTGAGCCTGACTTACAAAAAGTCAAGACCACCCTTAGAAGGAATGATCCGTGATCAGCTTCGGAAAGCATTACCAGGCCTCGGAAGGCTGGCACTTGAGCCTAACTTACGAAAAGTCGGGATCATCCTCGGAAGGAATGATCCGTGATCAGCTAGCATAATCAGACCTCGAAAGGCTGGCTATTTGAGCCTGACTTCGGAAAGTCGGGATCACCCTTGGAAGGAATGACCCTGGATCAGCATTGAAAGGCATGATCAGAAGACTGGTTTGCCAAAAATATCCTTTGAATTAAATGAAGAAGAATCCTTTGATGACAACGATTAATAAGATGATTTCTTCAAGAATACAAGAAAATCCTGTTTCCTTTCTATTGATAATATTTCTTGAGATGAATTACATTCCACGGTCATTTCAAACAGCTCCCATAAGCATCCTTTAGCCAATATGTATTTCTGCTCACAGTTTTCGTCACCACATATGGTCCTTCCCAGTTTGCAGAAAGTTTTCCACGGATCCTTGGATCTGATGTTGATTTCTTTCTCAAGACTAAACCTCCCACTCTAAAAGATTTAGGTCTGACCCAAGCGTTGTAGTACGCCACCGTTCTCCTTTGATATTCTATATTGCGGTATAAAGCTTTTTCTCCGACATCATCCAAAAATTCAAGATTTGCCCTCAATCCTTCTTCATTAGTCATTGGATCAAATCTTCCTGATTTGTCTGATCCCACCATAACCTCCACTGGAGCCAATGCCTTAGACCCATATGCTAGTCTAAAAGGCGTTTCCCCTGTTGGTGTCCTAACTGTAGTCCTATACGACCACAGTACATGAGGTAATTCATCGATCCATAGGCTATTTGCCTCATCCAGTCTCCTCTTTATTCCTTGCAGAAGTGTTCTGTTGGTTACCTCGATTTGACCATTGCATTGAGGATATGTCACAGTTGAGTGCTTGCATTCAATATGATAATTTGCACAGAATTCTTTGAATCTTTCATTGTCAAATTGAGTTCCATGATCTGTCAATAAAATATTCGGTAGACCATATCTAAATATGACATGGTTTCTGAAGAACTTCTTAATTTGATTTGTGGTGGTCGTGGCTAAGGCTTCTGCTTCCACCCATTTCGTGAAATAATCAATTGCAGCTACCACGAATTTTTTCCCTCCTGTTGTAACAGGAAATGGACCTAGTAAATCCATTCCCCACATAGCAAATGGAAGGGGATTGAGTATTGATGTCAGTTGTTCTGCCGGCTGGTTCTGAATTGGTGCATGAATTTGACATTGATGACATCTCCTTACATACTCAATTGCTTCAAACTGCATGCGTGGCCAATAAAATCCTTGTCTTAGAATTTTATAAGCCAAAGCCTTCCCGCCTAGATGACTTCCAAAGATTCCTTCATGGACCTCTGCCAAAGCGTATTGTGCATCAGATGGTCCCAAACATTTCAAAAGTGTCCCAGAAACTGTTCTTTTATATAACAGTTCATTCTTTAGAATAAACTTAGCAGCTCTTCTTTTCACAGTTTTGGCCTTTTCTCTATCCTCAGGAAGAATACCATATTTAAGATACTGTATAATAGGATCCATCCAAGATGTTTCTGCATCAATTTCCATTATCTCTAGCTCTGAATATGATGGTGTATCCAGCTCTTCAAAATATACAGCCTGCAGTAAAGAAGTAGATTTTGCTGATGCTAATTTCGCTAGAGAATCTGCTTCATTATTTTGATTTCGGGATATTCTCATGATCGAGAATTGTGAAAACCACTCTTTACACTCCCACACCTTCTTAAGATAACTGACCATTCGATCATCCTTCGCATCATATACTCCTGTAACTTGGCTGACCACCAGCTCGGAATCACTTCTTACCTCAATATTCTGTACACAGAGAGATCTAGCCAGCCGCAAACCTGCAATAAGAGCTTCATATTCTACCTAATTGTTTGAAGGATGAAAATTAAATCGAAGTGCGTTCTAAATTACAAATCTGAACGGACTTTGTAAAATCACCCCTGCTCTGATCCCTGAGAATGACTTGATCCATCCACATGCAGAGTCCACTCAGAAGACATCTCACCGGAGTCATTTTCTCCCTCTGGTAGTGTAATACTTTCAGCAATAAAATCAACCAACACCTATGCCTTTATCGAGTTCTGGGTTTATAATCTATATCATGTTCTGTTAACTCTACTGCCCATGATACCATTCTCCCCGCCAGATCGGGCTTATGCAATATTTTCTTTAAAAACCAGTTAGTAAGAACAATAATTGGATGAACCTGAAAATAAGGTTTAAGCTTCCTAGCTGCCATTATCAAAGCTAAAGCCTGTTTTTCAAATTCCGGATATCTAGACTCTACATCTAACAATGTATGACTTACAAAGTAGATAAGATTTTGGATAGTACTTCTTCTCGAATTAATACCGCACTTACTGCCGCCTTCGAAGAAGATAAATATATCTGCAAGATCTCTCCTGGCTTTGGTCGAGACAGAACTGGTGGATTGGTCAGCCTCCTTTTTATTTCTTCAAATGAATTTTGGCAATCCTCTAACCATTTGAATTCGTTAAGTGCATTTAAAATTTTCAACGCCTTGAAGAATGGTGCACATTTATCTCCCGATTTTGATATAAACCTGCTTAATGCCACAACTCTTCCTGTTAAACTTTGGATTTCCTTCATACTGCTAGGTGCTGTCATATTCAAGATGGCCCTGATTTTCTCTAGATTCGCCTCAATACCCCTCTGTGTAACCATATAACCAAGAAATTTACAAGACGAAACTCCAAATGCACACTTTTCAGGATTGAGTCTCATTCCATTCCTTCTCAGCACATCAAAGCACTCCCTTAGATCAGTGAGATGATCAGATCTGAATTGACTTTTTACAAGAAGATCATCTACATAAACTTCCATATTTCTTCCATTCTGATCAGCAAACAACTTATTCATTGCCCTTTGATATGTTGCACCAGCATTTTTTAACCCGAAAGGCATGACCTTATAACAATAGCTTTCCCGATTTGTCATGAATGTTGTGTGGGGTTGGTCCTTCTTTTTCATAAGGATTTGATTATAACCAGAATAAGCATCCATAAAGATTAACATTTGCTGACCTAACATAGCATCGATCAACTGATCAATTCGTGGCAAAGGATAACAATCCTTAGGACATGCCTTGTTCAAATCAGTATAATCTACACACATTCGCCATTTGCCATTATGCTTCTTCACCATTACCACGTTCGCCAGCCATTTAGGACATTCAATTTTCTCAATAAACTTAGATTCTCTAAGTTTTTCCACTTCAATCTTAATCGCATCATGCTTTTCTGATGAGAAATTCCTTCGCATTTGTTTTCTGGTTTGATAGATTTATCTATCCAGAGACAATGTTCTGCCACTTCTCTGCTTAAACCTGGCATATCCTGTGCTGACCAAGCAAAAACATCTACATTTTGCTGAAGAAATTCTTTTAACTGGTCCTTGTCCTGATTGCTCTGATAAGCTCCAATCATGGTTCCTCTATCTGGATTTTCAAGGCCAAAACAAATTTTCTCTAGCTTTTCTACTGGCTCACCTCTTTGAATTTTTTCTTCATCCCTGTTATCCATGGCATCCACAGTAAGAGTAAGAGCTTTACCCTATGCCTTTGAATCTTTCAAAAAAGTTGTATAGCTTTGCCTTGAAATTTTCTGATCAGACTTGCATTCTCCAATACCTCCTTCAGTTGGGAATTTAACTTTAAATGTCTCGTCGAAACTACAGCTCCAATAGCATTCAACGTTGGTCTCCCCAAAATTATATTGTAGGCTGACAAACTCTTTATCAACAAAAATTTAGTAACCATAGTTACTGTTTTTGGATGTGTTCCCAATGTGATTGTTAACTCCACAATTCCCTCTACTGAAGTAGATTCTCCAAAAAATCCAAATAGTCTTGTCCCATAAGGTTTTATCTTGACTACATCCAACTTTAATCGTTGAAAAGCTTCATAAGACATGATGTCTACGGAAGACCCCGCATCAACTAGAACCCTGTGAATATAACTATTTGCCACTTCAATGACTACCACAATGGCATCATCATGTGGTTCCTGAATTCCATCCATCTCCTCCTCTGTGAAGATTATCTCTTTCATCTTTTTGATTCTTCTAAGAATAACATGAGATTCGACAGCATTTACATACCTTGCATGTGCCTTAGACTTTGTAATTGAATTCAAATCTAAACTTCCCAAGATGGTCATGACAGGAGACTGCTTCCGTTGAACTTGCTGGTTTTCCTGATGCTTAACATTTTCATCCGGAGAGTTATATTGAAAATCTCCCTTCGGCTGATCTTCCCTTGCTGGTGGCTGGTTATTCCATCTTCTCGGCTGATCAGCAACATTCCTCCAGTTACCTCCATTTATTCTTTGAACATAATGATCCAGTCTCCCCTGACTGATTAATCGTTCAATCTCATTTTTCAAAATTCTGCAATCATCAGTATCATGACCATGATCCCTGTGATATCTGCAAAATCTGTTCAGATTTCTCTCATCTACCTTTGCTATCATTGGTAATGGCCACTTTATAATTCCTTGATGTTGAATTCGCATCAGAATTTCCGACCTTCTAGTATTGAGAGGAGTATAATTTTCCTGGAATGGTCTTGGAATATCCCTTCTGAATTGACGATCAGGACCATTTCTTGGAAAATTTATGTTATTCCTTCGATCCCTCTGATTAGATCTCATGACTCCGTCCTCTTTCCTTTTGCCTCCATCGCCATCAGTCTCCTTCCTTTCTTGAAGGATATCTTTCATGTTTGCATATTGATAACAGCGAGTTGTCAACTCTGCAATATTTGCCGGTTTGTTCATGATCAGGAATTCTAACAAATGATCATCCGTCAGACCTCTGAACATAGCATCATATGCTACTACTTCATTCAAATTCTTAATTTGAATTGATTCTTGATTGAATCTTTTTATATAACTTTGAACTAATTCTCTTGATTTTTGTCGAATTGCAGCCAAATTATCAACAATTTTGCTACTCTTCATACTACTTTGGAACCTCAACAAGAATATTTTCATCAAATCTTTGAAATCTCTAATAGAATATGTTAGTAAACTGAAGAACCAAGTTGTTGCAGAACCTTTCAATGAAGATGGAAAGGATCGACATTTTAAAACGTCAGAATTACCTGCCAACATCATAACAAAGTTGAACTAAGCCAGATGCTCCATCGGATCTGTGCTTCCATCATACATCGTGAATACCGGAAGTTTAAAATTAAGCGGCAAAGGCGCCGACATAATATCTTTAGCAAATGGATTTTGATTTATCACTTCTTCCACTTTTTCTCCACTATCCTTGTTCGCCAATCGCTGAATTTGATTGTCCAGGATGCGAAATCTTTTACTAATTTCCGATCCGTGAACTTCAGATCTTCTACCTTCTGACCTCCTTGTTTCTCTTTTATCTCCCCAATCTCCAAGGCTACTCTTTTTACTTTTAATGTGACTTAGTCGATCGTCTTTAGATGATCCTTGGTCTTCATATTCCAGAGGAATATAATTTGGATCTGCACTTTCTCCTGATCCTTCTTTGAGAATTGTTCTTCTTTGGCCCTCTCTTGACCTTTGAATCTGAGAATTCGGAACAGAGATTGTCTCAGCTGGGAAAGAGTTCGAGATCTTCTAGCTGGTGAGATCGAAACTCTTCCTTCTGGATGAATTCCAATTTGCTTTATGAACGTCCTCATCAAATTTTGAGTTTCTAGGATTTGATGTTGCATACTTTTGAATCTCTCCGTAATTTGATTCGGATTCAGTTCCAGATGAGATGTAGCCAACGCATCCACTAGTTGTTTCTCCTGTCTTTCAAACTATTCAGTAGGACGAGGTGAATGATCTTCTACCATTCTTTGCCTCTGCCGAGTCTGCATCATCGGAATTTGTGGTACTGGAACCGTTTCTCTTGTTCTCCTTTTTGGATTTACTCTCCTCGCCTCCCTCGGTTTGTTTCTTGCCATTTCAGTCGGTAATACCTCCTCTTGCTCGGGTGATTGAGCCATAACCTCTACTTCGAACTTGTTCAAGCTACTATTTTTCCCACAGACGGCGCCAAAATGTTGGTGCTAAAATCGTCAATCGCCTTGAACCATCACTTTCGCACCGAACTCCTCAGATCTGGATCGATCTGGTTTGCTCTTCAATCAATCAACCTTCCACTCCTGAAAAATAGAACACCAGTGAGAAGCGGAGCCGATCATCTTGATCGGCGTCACGTCTCTAACGGCCTAGTCAGTATGGTGCAGATAATGCTTTAGAGCTCCAGAGAGCTTCCAAGGTGTTCTAATGGAGTCAAATCAGAGTGAATCAGTGTTTTGGTTGATTTCAAAGACTTACCTTTCTACGAATTTTCTTTTCCCTTTTATATAAACTTTCCCGCTCATAATACTTTCAATCATGACCATCGGATCATCGCTCCTAATTGGATGGTGTTGATCCTATTCTCTTTATAATCTCGAGTGAACTCATAAGTTCTTTCATCTCATCAATTGAACCCGGTCAAGCTTGATTAGACCGATATAACCGGAAGTGAATATTTTAACCACAACAGGTTGCCAAAGAGGAAGTTCTAAGGTCCTTCCCACGATATCTAGAGGTTTAGAAACATAGTGGGAATAGTTTAACACAAAATTCAAAGAAATAAAGCTTTTAAAAACCTTCAAAACAGAAATTTACTAAATTGTCCTTGCCTGGACAGCTTGTTCAAAAATAGGGATTTGATGGGCCTAACTTCAATATTTTTGGATGTGCTTCTTTCAAGACATCATACTACTTACCTAGTATGGAGGGAAGTCTTAAAACTAGGTCCAACTAGGCTTTAGGCCCCATCAACCAAGTTCTTCACAAATGAGTAATCCAACTCCAAATCAAATAAGGTTTTTATAAGGAAACACTATCATGAATATCCATAGGTTTTGGGTCAAACACCATGTCTTCTACTAAGATGGCCCACAAAGACTTATTCCTTCATTTTGGGACATTGGATCAACCCTAAGGGAAAGGTCTGACATGACTTCCTAAGACTTTCAAAGATAGTAAAATTGAAATCACGGTCCAACTTCAAAGTCAACACTAAACAAACCCTACTTCACCCAAAACAGATAGGGTTTCCAGGCTAGGTTTGGGTTGGATGTCACAAACGTGGTAATGGTCAAAAAGGGGAATGGAAAATGGAGAATGTGTATGGATTACACATATCTCAACAAGGCTTGCCCGAAAGACTGCTATTCGTTACCCCGGATAGATATTTTAATAGATGCCACTACTGGATATGAAACGTGAAGTTTCATGGATGTATATTCGGGGTACAACCAGATCCTCATGAATCAAGAGGATGAAAAGTTTACTGCTTTCATGATTGATCGTGAAAGTTTCTATTACAAAGTCATGCCATTTGGCCTGAAGAATGCAGGGGCAACCTATCAGAGGGCAGTAAACAAAATATTCAAAGATCTGATTGGGAGAAATATGGAAGCATACGTTGACGATATGCTAGTAAAAAGCACGGCAAAATCGAGGCATATTGAAGATTTGACAGAAGTATTTTCAGTACTCCAGAAATACCAAATGAAGCTGAACTAGGAAAAGTGTGCCTTCGGGGTATCATCAAGAAAATTCTTAGGTTTCATGGTTATTCAAAGAGGTATCGAGGCCAATCCAACCAAAATACAGGCTTTGATTAACATGGAATCTCCCAAAACCGTTCAAGATGTGCAATGCCTAATGGGAAGAGTAGCTGCATTGAACCGGTTCATTTCACAATCAGGAGAAAAAATGCCTTCCCTTTTTGAAGGCACTCAAGGATTTGAGGGGCAGTAAAGAGGCAAAGTGGTCAAAGGAATGTCAAAAGGCATTCGAAATTCTGAAAGAAACATTTACCACCACTGCTTTTGTCTCGACTGGAGAAAGGAGAAATTTTGCAAGTTTACTTGGCAACATCACGCTCGACAGTGAGTGCGGTACTTAACCCTCACATGCGTATGATAATTGCTGGAGAAAGACAAGAAATAGTGACCAATTTATTATGTTAGCCACGTGCTCCTCGATGCAGAAATGCGATATTCCCAGATCGAGAAGCAGGCTTTAGCTCTTATGATAGCGGCCAGGAAACTGAGGCCATACTTTCAAGCACATCCAATAGAGGTATTCACTACTTTCCCCCTTAGTAAAGTTCTTCATAAGCCTGATTTATCTGGGAGAATGGTAGCATGGTCGGTTGAGCTTGGTGAATTCCAAGTAAGTTTTAAGCCTCGAATGGCAATCAAGGCCCAAGCATTGGCCGATTTCGTGGTAGAAACCACTGCACCGACCGAGGAAATAGCCGAACCCAATATTCCGACCATGTGGGAGGTATACGTGGACGGCTCGAGCAATAAACAAGGAGCTGGGGCTGGGATTCTTTTGAAAAGCCCGGCAGGTTTCATTATCCGATACGCTTTGAGGTTCACTTTTGAAGCAAGCAACAACGAGGCAGAGTATGAGACCTTGATAGCTGGACTTTGATTGTCGAAAGCTCTGGCAATAGCAGAGGTAACTATCTTTAGTGACTCACAGCTTATAGTCAATCAAGTGCAAGGGGAGTACGGAGTCAACGAGCCTCGATTACAAAAATATCAAGAAATCATACAAGCATTGCAAAAGGAATTTAAGAATCTTAAGGTATGTCAGATTCCAAGAAAAGAAAATGATGTCAGATGAGCTTTCAAGACTAGCTAATGCCAAGGAAAAGACTCTGGACCCTTCAGTTTATATTGAGGAATTAGCATTCCCAAGCAGTCAGGCAAAGGAGATATCCTATATAGAAGAGAAATGGTGTTGGATGGACCCGATTGTGGAATACCTCAGAGATGATAAGCTACCAGAAGATTCAAAAGAAGCAAGGTTAATCAAGGTATGGGCATCGCGATTTATAATGCAAATGGAAGGTTGTACCGAAGGTCCTATGCTGGACCCCTCTTGAGATGTTTGGGTCCTGAAGGATCGGAAATAGCTCTGGCAGAGGTTCATGAAGGAATTTGCGCGGCACATATGGGCGGTCGAGCTCTGGCCCATAAAATTTTAAGGCTCGGTTTGTATTGGCCGAAGCTCCAATAGGCTGCAATGGAATACGTTCGTCGCTGTAGCAACTGCTAGATCCATTCCACAGTATCGAAAAGGCTAGCTAAAACCCTGACATCAATTCTAGACCCCATCCCTTTTGCGATGTGGGGAATTGACATCATGGGAAAATTCGCTAAGGCTACAAGCGGAAGAGAATATCTCATCGTAGCAATCAATTACTTCACCAAATGGGTAGAAGCTTGTGCTCTGGCGACCATCACCAAAAGGAGGGTGGAGAAGTTCGTATTAGAATCTATCATTTATCAGTTCGGGAAGCCAAAAATTCTTGTGATGATCATGGGACACAATTTGACAACCCACAATTCGAGCAATTGTGCAGCACTTACCTGATCAAGCATCGCATGTCATCAGTAGCATATCCCTAAAGCAATGGCCAAGTAGAGGTTACGAACCGAACACTACTTGATGGGATAAAAAAGAGACTCAAAGATGACAAAGCCTTATGGGTTGAAGAATTGCACAATGTCCTGTGGGCCTATCGAACTACAGTTCGGACTCCCACAGGATAAACACCATTCAAATTGGCTTATGGATCTGAAGCATTAGCACCAGTTGAAGTAATGGCTGGAACACTTCGAGAAAGAGAATTCGAGGAAAAAGCCAATGAGCAAGGATTGCTGGATAGTCTTGAGCTACTAGATGAAGTTCGGACAAAAGCGATTGCTCGAACCCAATATTATCAGCGAAGAATAGCGTCACACTACAATACCCGAGTAAAGTGTCGTCAATTCCGAGCAGGAGATCTAGTTCTAAGGAATACCTTAGCTTCAGATCCATGCCACCAGAGGAAACTAGATCCCTCATGGGAAGGACCATATATGTAATCAAACCGGTCGGTTCGGGGGCATATAAGCTGAAGAACATGTCAACAGATAAAGAGCTGGATCGTTCATGGAATGCTAGATATCTAAAGAAATACTATCCCTAAGAAGATCATTACTTTCATTTTTGATGTATTAGCATTCGACTCAATCAATGCAATTCCCAGTTCCAACACAATATCCTTTGATTGAGGGCAACATACAATATTCAGCAACAAACGGATCAAAACCAAAAGGCATCGGTTTAAAACCCGAGTGGGACCTTCTCAGGCTTAATGAATTTCTACGGAAATCCTTAAGTAAAGGCATCGGTTTAAAACCCGAGTGGGACCTTCTCAGGCTTAACGAATTTCTACGGAAATCTTTAAGTAAAGGCATCGGTTTAAAACCCGAGTGGGACCTTCTCAGGCTTAACGAATTTCTACGGAAATCCTTAAGTAAAGGCATCAGTTTAAAACCCCAATGGGACCTTCTCAGGCTTAATGAATTTCTAGGGAAATCCTTAAGTAAAGGCATCGGTTTAAAACCCGAGTGGGACCTTCTCAGGCTTAATGAATTTCTACGGAAATCCTTAAGTAAAGGCATCGGTTTAAAACCCAAGTGGGACCTTCTTAGGCTTAATGAATTTCAACGGAAATCCTTAAGTAAAGGCATCGGTTTAAAACTCGAGTGGGACCTTCTCAGGCTTAACAAATTTCTACGGAAATCCTTAAGTAAAGGCATCGGTTTAAAACCCGAGTGGGACCTTCTCAGGCTTAATGAATTTCAACGGAAATCCTTACGTTAAAGGCATCGGTTTAAAACCCCTAGTGGAACCTTCTCAGGCTTAACGAATTTCTACGGAAATCCTTAAGTAAAGGCATCGGTTTAAAATGACTAAGACCTATTAAAGCAAAGACTTCGTTGAATGACAAAGCTCAAGGATAAAGTTAATTCTCTATTTCTTTGAACGACCAGAAGGGGCCAACCTTTACAACAAAATTCTCAGAAAAAATACATATGAGATAACAAGTGTTGAGGTACAATCTTCTTTCGGTCAAGAAGAAACATCATCATTAGTGATTGCAAAGAACTCCAAAAAAGGATCGAAGCAGCTTTTCCAAAAGCAACATATAGTCAAGAAAAATAAGTCTGGAACGTAGAAACAGAGTCGGGAAAACGTATGATGATTGTTGGCCGTGGAGGCATAGGTCCTCTCATCATTTGATTCTCCTCCTCGGTGATTGCGAAGAATTCTGTAAACTCCCACCTACAAAATCCTCCGCAATTCCATACCCTTCATCCAGCTTTTTCTGAAGAGATCTGGCCTTTGCTCAAACCTGCATTCGAGGCAAGCTCTTCATAGCTGAATCCTCTGAGAGGGGACAAAGGAGGAGTGTCATCAAGATAATGCATTATATCCGGATCTGGAATGGGCAGGTCCACTACATCCTTGGCCCAAGCAGGAATAGGAAGTCGCAACTTTTCAAATACTTCAGGATGACAATTTGCAAGGTGGGGAGCCATGTTGAAATAAGGATTTCTCCTTAAGATCTACTCCCATACCTCGTTCTTGCCGTCCTGATATGCCTGCAAATTATAAGTGTTTAGCATATCAACAAATGGCTTACTCTGCAAATATTTGAAGATGCAAGCCCTGCGAACATCAGTCGGAAGAGATTCGGGCAGAAGGGTAACAGCTTGCCTTTGAGGCGTAGGCGCTTCAGACCCTTTCAGCTGTCCCGAAAGCTTCTATACTTCCCGCTCCATCCTTTGGATTTTCTCCTTAGCACCATCCAAATCCGATTGAAGTTGCACGATTTCAGAATTCTTCACTCGGGCAACTTCCCAAAGCCTATCCTTAAGATGAGTAATCTCGACGTCTTTGGTTTTGGATTCCTCCCAAAGCCGGGAGAGATAATTACTCGAGGCACGAGCCTAAAAGCTGACTCCACCTGCTTGTGGAAGTTACCAGCGAGGCTCCTGCAAGACTTCAAGAGTTAGTCAAGAGCAAAAAATTTTCAGAAAGAAAAGCAAGGAAGAGATACTTACAACACAAGGGACTTTACAAAATCCCTATCCGGGATCACGGTGAAGGCTCTGCTCTCGGTGGGCATCTGAGCAGAAGTGCACCATTCTAGTGCCTTCTCAAAGTCACCCGTCACCAAGTCAGACCGCTTCAGCGACCAGGAAGGCCTGTATACATCATCATCTGACCAAGGACGCTTTCTTTTGGAAGCAGCACCCTCGGCCTCTACAAAAGCCTCCTCCACTGACGGAGGAGGAATCTCCATAGCTAATGGAGGGTTGGAGGAAGATACCAACAAGGCACCAGCAGGGGTTTCAGAAGTGCGAATGACAACGGAAGGAATAACATCTTCCTTGGGGGACCGAACGGTCTCCATCATGGAGGGAGGCGCGAGAGAAGCATCAGCAGAGGCTGTGGGAATTTGAACTTTAGTAGAATCACCAACAGCAATCTCTTCAAATGGAACAACCTTTGTCAGCATTGGAGTAGTCTTTTTGAAAGACTTTGCCCTAACCACATCCAAGTTAACTCTTGGAGGCACTAAAAAAAAAACAAATACCGTCAGCTCAAGAGGTCAGCCAACGCAAAAAACAAAAGAGAAAAGGGAGAAACCCTAGAGGTCTAAAGTTCAGACAACAGAGAAGGATATCAAGCGAAGAACTTCCAGAGTGAATAACCCCCAAGTATATTACTTTGGAGATTACTTAGGGAGGAAGTTCGTGTTAGAACTGAATAGAAGAAAAGGAAAACTCACTTGTTCAAGTTCTAATTTGGGTATCGTAAGAAGATCGAAGTACAAAGGCAGCAAAGGCAAAGAGAAACGACTATTCTTGCAAATGAAGAAGACAAGAGTGAAGCACACTTGAGGGACTTAAATAGCCTTATGTAGTGACGTGATGGTTGAAAACCCACACAGATCAAGGGTCAAAAAAGAAGGGACGTTTCGAATATCAAAAAAAAAATGCAAGATCAACTGTTAGGGAATAATGACGTTCCAAATTCAGAACTCAAGAGCTAAGTTCGTCCCAAGCCTCCACGTGGAACATTGCGCACCTGATACGAGGATATCAGCCAAGTACCAACCATCGCACCATTATTAAATGAAAAGAGTATTCCCAATTTCTTGGGAAGAACAATTCGCACGCAAATACGAGGAAACGTTTGGGCTTCTTCATAAAGGGGGAGCAACCTGGAAAGAAATGCTTCAAGTACGTCATAAAAGGTTCGGTTTGAACCGAATCAGCTCAAAGACGGGTAGATTCCAATGTTCCCAAGTGTCAATCCCTCTGAGGTCCCCGAACGTCAACTTCGGGCGAAGGTACGAGGTTATTTTAGAAAAAGCCAAGTTTAGTTCCCGAATGTGATTCTGAAGGAAATATAAGGGAAAATTCCCTAAGTATAAAGCAAGTTCTATCAATTCGTCACAACAACTATTGAAAGAGTTCAAGAAAAGGAAGGCAAATATTCATTATCATAAGCCATGGGGGGCCAACCCTTACAAAAAAAAAAAAAAAAAGACAGTTTCCTATTTTTCTTGGACAAGTTTTGCGGAAGGATCCACGATTGGAGTAGGCTGCTGAGGTTCTTCGGGAAGAGGCGGCGAATCATCTAGAAACTCCTCAATGTTCGGATCCCCCAGAATAGGATCCTCTTCTTCTAGAGCCCAGTTAGGAAAAGGCAGCTCGAGGTTGTCGAAGACTTTTTTGTGGCAAACACTCTGAAAAGGAGTCGTGTCAAAAGTCGGGTTTGCCTCAAGGATAGCCTTCCAGACATCATTTTGACCAGCTCAGTAGGCTTGAAGGTTGTATGGAGTCATTAGATCGCTGAAGGGGACGTTGTTCAGATACTTCCGAATGCAGTCCCTCTGAAGATCTTGAGAAAGATGTTCGGGTTTGCTGGGAACGACCATCTTCTTAAGACGATCATTTTCGAAGGTCAAAATCTCCAGCTTTTCAATACACTCGGAAGCAAGTTTTTTCTGCTTCTTGGCATCACGCTCTGAAGCGCCAACGCGACTAATGGACAAGTCAAGCTCTTTCTTCAAAGTGTTGACCTTGTCACTCTCCTCCTTCAATCTTGCAACCTCCTTTTTTAGCCGATCCACTTCAGAATTTGCCATCACCAAATGCTCTTCACGAGTCTGGAGTAGGGAACCACTACGACCAACTCAGTTCAAAGCCTCAATATATTGGTAGAAACTCAGCACAAGATTCCTAAGAAAACAGACAAATTATCAAAAAAATCCTAAGAAGAATTGCAAAGCAAGCGATAGGAGATCAAGGAAACAAAGTACCTTGTTGAGAGACGAACGAGTGAATCGTCACTCAAAGACTCGAGAGCTTGACGGTCGACTGGCATCAAGCTGAGAGAGCTCCATTCAACAGCTTTCTCATGGTCCTGCGTGACCCGATCCGACACATTCAACGTCCACTGTGGAACAAAAACCTCCTCGGAATCTTTGCTCTTCTGGGATTTCTTTGGGACGAAAGCCTCGATCGAGTCATGCTTCCTTTTGATTCGGGCTGAGGAAGGAACTTCAACCTCTTCTCCAATTGGCCTTTTTCCTTTGCCCGAGAGTTCAACTATTGGCCTCAAATTTCTGATACCCTTGTAAGAAGGGTCCGGAGGGGGCAGAGCAGCTATTTCATCTGCCATCAAAGTCCGAGGGGACCGTTGCTTTGCAGCTACAGCGGCTTTGGCTGCCTTAACCCAAAGGTTCTCTGGATTAACCTTAGGAGGCACTGCAAAGAAGGACAAAAGTCAGAAAATTGAATAAGGCTGCAGTACACTCAAAAAAGATAAACACAGCAGTTAGAAGGCTCACAACGAGCTAGTCCCCAATACTAAAGAATCAAGGTGTATTCCATCTCATAACCATGTATCTCTTGATACCATGGAATTGACTTGATCTTCCTAGCAGCCACACTTTCAGTTTTGGATAGCTGAAGGACCCGGTTACCTTTAGAATATGAAGTATGCAGCTTTCAGGTGATCGGAAAGTTGAGGTCTGACTGGGGGCGCTCGGCAAAAAAATACCGTTTGCGCCACCCTTTGTGATTGGAAGGACAGGTTCCCCTAGCGAGGATACTGCCCGATCATCCAAACTCAACCTTATTACACTTGGAAAGAAAAACCCAACCCGAAGGGTTGGAAAGAGAAAGAACATGAAAATGTACAAAAAGAGGGGGAAGGTGTGATACCAAGTTCAAAACATAAACCCAAAAAGCCAACGATGAGACGCCAACTATTGGGGAGGAGCATTCCGGGACAAATGTCCCAGTGATTTAAAACAACGGAAAATAAAGTATTGAAGAATGGAAAACGAACTCCACTTTCCAAGGTATCTATATACAAGGAAAATTCATCGGGAGGATTCGAATCGACTCCCTCATTGGGATTGGGAGCTCTAAAATAGTACGAAGGAGGAAAGTCAAAACGTTCGATGGCCGACGGGAGATCAACTTCAGTGTAGGAGGAGGGAACACTAAGTTCGTCCTTGGACCTGCTAGGTTGCTTAGACTGCCCAGAAGCCTCGGCAATCACTTTGGGAGTTCTAGATGGTCCAAACTCAGGAAGCACGGAAGGAACTTTAATGCTTTTCTCTGCTCTTTTCTACTGGCTCCCTTCTTCGAAGTCACGCCAAAGGGCAGTTAAAGTTTGCTTGTCACTATTTGATTGGTTAAGGGGGACAAAAACAGAGGCCTCACCACCAGAATCGCCCTTACCGGCGCTATATTTAGAAGGACCTTCAAAAGGAACCCTACCACCTTCCATTACTATGAGGGTAGTTTTGGTTTTTAACAAAAAGAAAGCGAGACAACAAGTAAAGAAAACCAAGGAGTCAGTGAACTTACTGATTCACCGAAGCAGAGAGCCTAAAAGCGAGAAGATTGTTATGGCACAAGGAAGATGACGAATTTTCAAATTCTTGGCAAAGAGAATGAAACATATAAGGACAACGAATTGCTTTTAAGCACACAGATGATCGAGGACGTGTACGGTCAAGATAAATTCAGCATCAACGATCACGATCGAAAGACGTTTCAAAAAGTTTGAAAGAACAAGCGTTTGGAGAAACCATCGTTTCGATTTCATGAGAAATGATGATTTTGACTTCAGAGGATGCGTGGCGTCACCACCGTAGAGAATGAAGACATTCACGAAACTCAAGGAAAAAGAGATGTAGCCGCATTAAATACGATACAACATTTAATAAGCGAAGGATTATGCAAAACCTTCATTCAACAAATGGGTTCAGTTCAAACCAAGCCCTCGGAATTGCCCGAATGCTTGGTTGGGGGGCTCGTGATACGGAAGAAATAATAATCGAACCGGGTCCCACCCTTGGTTCGACCCTCGACCCCGGTCAGGAAGAAGTGAACGACTCGCATCCGTGCGGGCCGGGTTTAAAAGATAACATGCTAAGGAAGTAAACTACTCAGTCAACAAGCACGCCCAAATATGTGATAATTGGAGTGGACAAATCGTCAAGTAGATGGTTGGCGGCACTTGCGGGAGCAAACGATCGTGCTTATTCAGATAACTGCCACACTATGATCGTGCAGTTATCCATTATCCTACCGCGAATGGATCTATTAGCAACGGATCTAATCGTTAAGATTGGACGGCCACTCGAAGAAGGCTCGAGTAAATCCAATGAAGGAGATTCAAAGGTAAACACTATATAAGACATGACCTACATACAGGATAGGTATCTGAATCGTATTCTCAATATTCGTATTCATACTTTTGCTCTATGCTCAAGCAGAGCCTTTTGTGATCAGTTCATTAGCTGACTTAGCCTTCGGAGGTGGACTCCCGACCCTAGCGGTTGGGCCAAATCTGACGATTGTTTTTGCAGGACATCCATCAGAGATCTAAGGGCTAAGCAGATTTTGGATGCATCAAAACCGAAATGAGATAAACAAGAAATATCTAACAATTGTGATTGCATAAGTAACATTATTCATTATCGATCCTTCATCATAGCCCTGAATGTCGTCATATTAATGGGTTGCCTTGAATACCATTACATTCAAGGCCATGGTTAATAACTATCCATCAATTATGGCTAAAACTACATTTGAAAATTTGTAAAACCACAATTTCCAAAACATCATAACAAGAAGGTACAAATAAAAGCATTCATTCTTCAAAACATTCATTAAAAAAAAATTCCTATACCATAGATTGAAATATATTATCAACATTAATTTATTAGCTCCCACTAAGTTCTCCCACTAAACAAGCATAAATTCAATTAAAAAGAAATCATAACATTAACTAAATTTCCAAATAACAATAAAATGAGTGAATAACAAGTTTAATCCTCAAAATATATAAACAGCCAACAACCGTGACTAACAACGGCAACTCTGATGCCAGAATGTTAGGAATAAACCCTCATATGCACAGCGGATCAAGCATAAAATTAGAGACAAGAGGTAGCGATTTACTTGGTTCGGGCAAATGACCTATATCCAAGGATGAGTCTAGATGACTCAAAATAATATGCACAACTAAATCAATTTAAAGTTGGGTACAGAGAAACTCAAATAACAATTACAACATCTCAAAGATGGAACCCTCAAGAGATCGACAAAGAACTCATGGCATCAAAACACCAAATACCCATATAATGATCTCGCCTAGAGACACACAACAACAATGCATCCATGAACAACACGAAGCTTAACCAAAAGTTAGAATGCCTTCAAATCGTAGAGGGAATCAACCACCGAACTTCAAACCGGAGAGCAAGAGAGATAGAGAAGAATTGCACATCAAAGAGAGAGAGAGAGAGAGAGAGAGAGAGAGAGAGAGAGAGAGAGAGAGAGAGAACCCAACAAATTACAAACATATATCAAAACCTAATCCCCAAAAAGAGGTTTATATCAAAGAGCGGAAGTTCGTTGGGTCTCGCCAGTTCGTTGGGTTAACGAACTTTCGCCGGAATATCGGTGATGGGAAACATGACTAGAGGATGAGAAGAGTCGTTGTCGAGTAATCACCGATGGCTGGAATAAGGCTGTTGAGCTCTACGGACGGCATGAAATCCCCTAAATCATCCAGAACCAAATTGGTCTCAACATCTACAAACAACACGCCCTCTCCGTTGCAGTTGATATCCGTGCGATCGTTCTCGTCACGTCTCAACCTTCCAGCCCATGGATAGAATGCCACCAGCACCTTGCTCAGAGCCTCTTTCAACACTTTGGCATTGAAGCAGTTGGAAGACCCATCTGGCCTATAGAAGGAAACAGTCATCGGATATATGTCGCGTTGTAACAAGTTGATGTTGGAGCTCCAAAGCACCTTCCGTGGTGCGTCTTGTGCTGGTCTCACCATAGTCGACTCCCTCACCTTTATCATCATCTTCTTCTTCACTAGGTCACACATGTGTAACATTAATCAAGAATTGGATGATGAAGACGATGATTTCGCCTTCAATTTCGGTGGGCAGCAGGAAAGGCCCTTTCTTTCTGCTGAGGATCTTTCTTCTCTTCTTCTTTATCTTCTGCGTATCTCCTCCTTTCATCTTTCATTCAAGAATTGGATTTCATAGAGATCTCTGTTTCAGTCAATCGAGTTTGACTCTAAATTTTTAATTTCCCTTTCCCATGGCTTCCCACCTCAAAGCACAGAGCAGGGGTTTTGAACTTTTGCCGGAAAATCGTCGATTTTCCAGCGAAGTTTTGAAGTTTTGCCAGAAAATCGTAGTTTGATCTTCCGGCGAAGCTTTGAAATCTCGGTTTCGATTAATTTTTTTATTTCGCCCACTGGCGAACTTGGTGAATTTTGCCGAAATTTCGGCGGAATTCGCCGATGTGTTTTTCCGTGGTTTATATATACAGCAGTAGAAAGGACAGAAATGCCCTCCTAAAAGACAACACACTACTAGAAAACCAGTAGAATGAAAAAATAACAAGTATGCCCCCTATTGAGAGAGATATTCCGACACCAACCCAAAGGGCGTTGAAGATTTAATTGTCCTCCTAAGTTTTCCTAAACACTAGTTCTTAATAAAAGATGTGACGAATCCTCTACTTACTCATAATGATGAAAGCCCCTAACAGGTGAATGTACACATGAGAGGTAAATTGATTATAATGATAACAACAGAATGCATTTGAGCAAACACGTATCTCAATTTGGTTTTTTTTCGATCTATAAAACGTGAGATCATCATGAAATTATGGTTAGCAAATGAAACATTATAGAACAACCTAACAAAGGCTAACCCATATGTATTAATAGGTACCACCACATCAGACGCACCAACCTAGCAAGAGCCTTAGTTTAGAGGAACTTTAAGGCGAAGAGAGGGTACTGCGACGAGATGAACGGCTTTGGGAGCGGTGAATCCAGGGGCATCGCTCATGTCGAGCTCGCTAGGTTTCATGCCGTCGGGCAAATCCCAATTGAAGCAGTGAAGCAAATTAGCTACTGCCAACTCCAAGGTGTACAACCCCAATTGTAAACCTGGGCATGACCTCCGACCGGACCCAAATGGCAGAAACCCGAAGCTATTACCCTTAAAATCTGGGGCACCCTCCCTTAGGAACCGAGATGGATTGAACTTCAAAGGCTCGTCCCATGCATTCTTGTCCCTCGCGATTTGCCAAACGTTGACAAGCGCATGTGTACCCTTTGGAATGAAGTAGCCCCCCACCTCCACGTCCTTGGCCGTCGCATGGATCAACACCGGAATCGCCGGGTGGAGTCGGAGCGTTTCCTTTACTGTACATTTGAAGAAGTTGAGCTTCTCTAGATCCTCCTCTTGAAGACACCTATCCAACCCCACCACGTCCTCCAGTTCTTGTTGCACCCTTTCCAGATCCTCTGGATTCTTCATCAGCTCCGCCATGACCCATTCTATAGCCGATCCCACTGTTTCTGTTCCCCCAAACATCACGTCCTGCCATGCATGGAGAAGGAAATTATCAGCTGTCAATTCAATTCAAACTCAGAAAGTTTAGTAATAAATATCATGATCGATCCTTAGACTATCATCACCATGATAATGGCCTTAATGTTATCTCTAGTTAGGTGAAAATCGTCCGATTCGCCGCGGCCTTCGCCGTAGAAATCAAGTAGGTCGTCTACCATATCAGTGTCGACGTCGTCTGAGTCGTCAAATCGGGTCCTGTTCTTCCTCTTGGCAATGTGTGTGTCGATGATGGTATCAATGAACACATCAAGTGAATTGCGGGCTTTAACGAGTCTCGGATTGAGTCCCTGTGGGTCGATCCAGCTGAGCCAGGGGATGAAATCAGCCAAGTTAAAAGCAGCGAACAGCCTCGAGAACTCTTGCACTATTGACACGAACTTCTCCTGAGCTGAAAGAATATCCGACCCGAATGCCGCCCTATAGGTGATGTTGGTGGCGAGTTGGAAAGCATGTTTACCAACGTTGAGCGACTCACCAGCCTTGGTGGAGGCCACTGTGCGGACCATGGAAGCCACCTCGTCTCGGACGGATTTCCATGACTCTATCCTTCTGCGGCTGAAGAGCTTCGTGACACAGAGCCTCCGTGTCTGACGCCAAAAAGGACCGTAGTGAGCGAAGGCCATGTCGGCTTGGTCATAGCTGAGGTATTTCATGGCAATGTTGATTGCACGATTGGAAAAGACGGCGTCATGGACTTGAAGGACTTGGCGAGCCATTTCGGGTGTCGAAATAGTTACGATGTGAAGGAACCCCAAACGGAGATGTGTGAGACCACCGTACCGGTCGGAGAGTTTGGCTAGTCCACGGTGGGTGAGGTGCTCCATCATGTTCATGTTCCCAATGATGGGTAGCCCCTTTGGTCCTGGAGGATATGATAGTTTCCTCAGTGACCTTACTAACACACTCAGCCAACACAACAGTGCTAGAAGAAAGAGAAACAAGATTGACGCAGGTTGCACCAGAACTAAGGAATCCATGTTTGGATTCATAGATGAGCTAGCGATGGCTTTCTCCTGCAGAAAGAAAACAACACTGGTGTCTTAGAAATAGAAAGAAGAATATTGCATTTCTATGCATTCCAACTATAGCTATTACAGACTTTATAGCAATTACGGTTACAATACGGTTACAATTGATTTACAGCTGTACAATATCTGTATCTCAACATCCCCCCCTCAAATTAGGCCGAGGTACGAGACCGAGTTTGCAACATAAAGTTTGAAACTCACGGCGAGGAAGAGGTTTAGTAAAAATATCTGCCAACTGATGATTTGAAGAGACAAAACGCGTGATTAGATGTCCAAGTGCCACCTTCTACCTTACAAAATGATAATCCAACTCAATGTGTTTAGTACGCGTGTGAAAAACGGGATTAATGGTCATATGTAAAGCACTCATATTATCACAATAAAGAATGGCTGGTGATAATTGAGAAATCCCGATGTCCGTAGTAACAAACTTAGCCACGTAAGCTCAGCTGTAGTTGTAGCCCTGGCGCGATATTCGGCTTCAGTACTGGAACGAGATACAGTGGGCTGTTTCTTGGCACTCCAAGAGATACAATTGCTACCCAAGAAAATACAAAATCCCGTTGTTGACCGACGTGTAAGAGGATAACTGGCCCAGTCGGCGTCCGAAAAACCATATAAATGTAAAGAGCTCCTTTGATGAATACGAAGACTATGCATAACTTGACTAACAACTTGTGTTGGACTATGCATAACTTGACAAACAGAATTAACCGCATAAGATAAGTCCGGTCTTATCATGGTGAGGTATTGAAGACCTCCTACCAGACTACGAAATAAAGTAACATCTAAAAAAGATGTTGTATGACTAGAAGAAGAACGAGCCACCATAGGTGTAGGCATGGGTTTGGCATCTTCTAATTGACCTCGGTGTAATAAATCCCTTGCATATTTTTCTTGTGACAAGAAAAGCCCATCATGAGTATTAGATACTTGGATCCCAAGAAAGTAATGCAAACTACCCAAGTCTTTAATTGCAAAAGGACGTCCAAGACGAGTAATAAAATCCAGAAGAAAGACCGGGTCATTCCCTGTTAACTCTGTCGATGTTAACACTATGTCATCGACATAGAGTAAGAGTAACAAAAAGATTAAAGAGCACTAAAGAGTTAGAAAGGAAGTTCTTACCATGAAAGAGATTCTATTTATTAGACCAAGTTTACAAGAGAGCACTCACATTTCTACAAAGAGCAAGCAATATTCACAATTACTTAAAACAAGAACTAGAGAGTCTTTCCAAGATCAATGGCCTCCTATTTATAAGCAATGGACCCTAAAATTTCTAAAACATGGTTTATTGTCTAAAGATACACTTGTCATATTAGGACATATGAATAGGAAACAAAGGGCATAAGAGGACACCTCTATATTTTGGGGGACAATATTGCCCTTAGTCCTTTAATAATATTTACAAAGTTATGTCTTAAGATGTCACATCAAATAATTGCAAAAAATCTTTCCTATGTCATCTTCTACACATGCAATTATGAAGAGCATATGATTTGCTAATGACCGTAGATTTTGAATATTTTCTAGAACCTCCTCATGGCATTCCATGTAGTATGACACTACTGTTTTCCATATTGATTTGGGTCAGAAAATTAACTCATATTTTACTAACATAATTTTTGCTAGGTATGCTTATTACCCTTAGCATACTTAAGTTAAGGTGTCAGGTTTTATACTAGCCTGTCTT
This sequence comes from Hakea prostrata, assembly GCF_041222555.1. Lineage (NCBI taxonomy): Eukaryota > Viridiplantae > Streptophyta > Magnoliopsida > Proteales > Proteaceae > Hakea > Hakea prostrata. Next base: position 439,778 of record NW_028291138.1, read on the forward strand.
TTTTACCCAATATTTTACGTGCTTGGTACTAGCCTGGATCCTGTTGTAGCCCAGATTAAAGTTTCATGACAAATATGTAGTTTTACATGGTCATCCTATATATCATGTAGTCATTTATGGGTTGAGCTAAAATTCTTGTGGTATTGTTAAGGTCCATAAAAATCATCCCTAAGTTTTACGTCATTTAAGTATGAGACGGATGGTAAGGAAATCACCCTTTGATTGGAATTTACATATCAATGAAACTTTTCTCCTTGTCTTTTCCTTTCTTTTTTCTTATGACTTCAAATTTCGTATCTTCTAGAAAAGGTTTGATGTATGGTTGTGATGAGACCTATGGGTTTATGGGCCCACTATAGCTTCTTTGTGTATATAGAATGGTGCAGTTTTCACTTATAATTTCTTCTTTGAAATTCTTAAGGAACTGTGGTGGTTCAGAAAGTGTGTTTGTTCTACAACTTCTAGAAGTATTTTGAAGTTGATGCTTTAATTTGTTGAGAGCTTCCTCATGTTCCTTAATTTGTTGGTGAAGCTCTAATTTCTCTTAGTGCACTTTGATCATATGGTCTCGAGCTTGTTGAAGAGCCCTTTCTTTTCTCAGCAATTTTTATTTATTGAGATTTGTGATTCTAGTGGCCCTGGAAATAAATTCCTCAGTACGTTCAGCATTTTTCTTTTTTAATCCTTCATAATGATCACAAAAAAGCTTTCTTTGTGTCATTGATGTGAATGATGGATGTGCAAGTGGAGCAACCCTCAGCTTTGGATCAATATAATAATTTAGTTTGAGAATGAGCTTGGCTTGCATGGTTCAAGAGTGTCATATCCTTTATATCGTGGAATTGGATAATCCTGAATGGTTTGTATTACATCTTTCCAGTCAAGGAAAATGCCTTCTGTATTGCCTTCAAAAACTACATAAAATTTTGACTTTCTTTTCTTTGTACAAGCTTGATCAAAAAGGAGAGCCACTGCATTGAGAGCGTTAGCAATTGCTGGTTGGAGCTTTTTGTTTCCAACACTTGTATTGATAGATTGCTATAAGTTGTCAAGTGCAATATTTTCCTCATCATTGATCCTTAGTCATTGTGATTAGTGAATTTCATGTTGGTATTTTTGAAGAAAATATGAGGACCAACTTTGATAGTCTTAGGAGGGGGATTGCAATCTTGGTGAACCTGCAAACAATCTTGTATTTTGAATATGAGTCCCAATAATGAGACAATATAATGATGAGGCATTTGAATTGCCTGTGATGCTGGAGGGTAAAATCCTCTTTGGAGTATATATGTTAGTTGTACCCGAAAATTGTGATTGGTTTTTTATAAGGGGTGAGAATACAGGTGGAGACTCTTCCTTATGGTTTTGAGAGAGGGATGGCCATGTCTCAACAAAGGTTCTTAAGAATTCTTCCTCTTGCATTAATTAAGAAGACTAGTTAGCTAATTCATTTTATCTATAATATAATAAGAATTTAAGTTGGTATATTTCATACCTTGGATCATATATGAGGGCTTGGTTATTTATCCTATAAAGCTGGTTATTTGGAATAATATCAATGGGTTTGGAATAATGTATTATAGCAATTTTTCGTATTATAAAATTTAATTCAGACTCTTTATCGCGTATTTTCTTTTCTAGTTTATGAATCGAGATGGAATCACAAAGGTGCAAGTAGCAAAGACTTTACCTCTTCTCTCAAGCATTATAAAAGCACATATAATCCTAACTGCATCCTGATTTTTGGAGTCACGAATTAGTGGAGAAAGAGAAGTGGAAGTGATTTAGAAGATTAAAGGAGTTGAGAGTTTTAGAAGTGATGTTGTTAGCTTCTCTGGAGGCATATGGTGTGTTTTTGAATGTGGGACTTAAAGCAACACTAGTTCGTGAGCACTCGCAATTTCCCTTGTTTGAAAAAGTAGATAAGAATAATAATGTTTGGATGTTAGCTACAGTTTATGCCAGCCCTGTTGATGAGCTTAGAAGGAATTGTTGGGAAGAGCTCACAGTGGTGACCGAAGTATACAAGCATCCGTGGATCGTGATGGGGAACCTAAACGATATTCAGAAGCCAAGGGTGGTGCCCCCCTAACGATTAGAAGGTGCAAAAATTTCAGAAAGTATATAAATCAGTGTAATCTCATTGACATGGAAGCAGCAAGGCCAAAGTATACCTGGAGAGGTCCTATATGGGATGCTTATAGAAGAACTTTACAGACGCCTTGATAGAGATCTCTGTAATGCAGATTCGCGTACTCTATTCCCTGAAGCTATGGTCCGTCTGTCCAGAGTGAAGTCAGATCATCACCCCCTAATCATTGATCTGTGTCAATTACCAGAGAAGTTTTCTAAACGTTTCATATTCAAAGCTAAGTGAGTCACTCACAATGACTATTTGAAGGTTATCAAGGAAGGACGGGAGCATAATAGAACTATTACATAAGCTCTTTCTTCTCTATAGGGACTCCTTGAGCAATGGAAAAATAATGTTTTTGACAGCCTAAATGCAATAAAAAGAAGACTCCATGCCAAGTAAGAGGTATCCAACGTAGGCTTGCCGATGGTTCCTAACAATCCCTTTCTTATCAGACTAGAGAAACAGCTTAGAGAAGAACTAGAAGAAGTACTTGAGAGAGAGAAGAAATTATGTGGGCTCAAAAGGCAAGGAAAATGTGGATGCTCCAAGGTGATAGAAACAGTAAGTATTTTCATATGTCCACCATTGACTGCAGAAGAAGAAATCAAATTGAGGAGCTTAAGACTGAAGAAGGAGAATGGATTTAGAATCCCAAAGATCTTAAGAAGCACGTGGTGAGCTTCTTCAAAGACCTTTTGCGAAAGAGGTGCAGGATGTTTAGGTACCCAGGCTCCTTTAATTTTCCAGTTCTAAATAGTGATTGGCTTAATTCTCCTAAGAGAAGAGTAGATGATGTTGAGGTATATAGAGTGATCAAACAGTTTAGCCCATGGAAAGCCCCTGGCCTGATGGATTCCAAACTGCTTTCTACCAGAAGTCTTGGGAACTGTAGGACTAACAATGTCGAAAATGGTAAAAGAACCTTTTGAGGGTAAAGTAGAAGCAAAAATAAATGAAACTCTTCTTCCATTCATCCCTAAAGTAGATAAGCCTGAAAAAATTACTCAATTCAGGTCTATCTCCCTCTACAATGTTAATTTCAAGATTATCACGAAAGTGATAGCTTCCAGATTGAAAGAGTTTATGCCTTCCCTAATTTTCCCAAACCAAGTTAGTTTTGTGCCAGGAAGATAGATTCAAAATAACATCATCACTGCAGCTCTTGGACTCGATGAGTAAAAATCAAATAAACAAAAAACAAAGGGTTGATGAAACACCTTAAATGGCAGGAATTCCAGTGAATATAGTAGAGTTAGTTATGAGATGCATCACCACGGCCTCCTTGGATTGGGGTTTAGGAATCTTGTGAAGGTGAATGAAAAAGCCTTTTTAATGAATCTAGTTTGGGGTTTTCTGAACCAAGATAAGATAACCAGTGGAAAGAAATCCTGAAGGTCAAGTATGGAAGGAAGCACAAGAAGGGCGGAACACTTCTGTTCTATACCCAGCAACTCCCCCTATCTAGAAGGAAATGTGCAATGTGCACCGAACGTCTTATTCAATTCATGTATTCAGTTGGTAATGGGAATTTAATCTACTTCTGGGAAGATGTTGGGTTCAGGTAGGCCAGGGAATGGATTAGAGGCTATTAACGATAAATACTGGAGTCAAGTGGAGGTGGTGGTGGTGGCTTGGAGAATTTGCAGAGAAACAATCAAGATGCCGGCTGCTTTCAGAAGCACAAGTGGATGGAAACCTCCTGAAGAAGGTTGTTACGAATGTAATGTAGATGCTGCCACATGATTCGAGGAGTTCAATCAACCAGGTGGATGGAAGGGCTCTAGCGAAACTCAAAAGGAACCTTAATTCATGGAGGGCTTCGTATGTCCGGTACAGAAACTCTACATTTGGAGGCAGAACTTGAAGCAATATTGGAAGGTGTTTGCATGCATGTATTTAGGGCCTATTTGGTTACATGAATCCTGAAATCTCTGGATCCATAAATGTGGGATTTATACCTGATTGGTTGTGAAAATCTCTAGATTCATGAAATCTAGAGATTCATCTTTTTACACTAAAAACGTGAATCTGTAGATTTATGGATATGGGGTGAAATCCAGAGATTTCATCCCTTCCATAAAATGTTGAACATTTGCGTATTCACAAAAATCACTGGTGAATCCAGATTTCATTCCACATATTCGGTTAACCAAACAGTTAATTTAATAAATTATGACTCCATAGATTTAAAATCTCTAGACTCATGTAACCAAACAGGTTATCTTATCCATCTATTTTATCTTATCCATCTATCCATCTCTCTCCATGGATATTTGCTCCTTTTTTGTGCTTTTTTCGTTGTTAATCTTGACTTTGGTGATAAATAGTCTAATCGAAACCTATTCCTATAAGGGATATGTACATAATCTGGAGTTGGTCTAGTCCTAACCCTAACCCTAATTCTAACCATAAACAGTAAAACAATGCATAATTTTATTCAAAAACCTATAAGGTAATATGATTAAGCCTGGCTGAATTAGCTGACATTAACCTTGACTGGCCTAACAACCTTGTGCTCAAACCCTATATGAACTCAAGGTGGAGAAGACATATGTATACCATATATTAGAATCAACATGTACCCCTAATGTGTATGATATAATTAAGAAAGAATGGTCTTAAATATCAATATCGATACCAATAACTGGCTAAAGAGTATTATCTATTAATGATGATTTCTTATTAAAATCAAATTCATTTAATATTAGCAAGTATTTGGACCATCGCAAATTTTGTGTGGTTTGATCCAATCTTCGATATAAAGACACTGTTTGAAATTTGACCAAAATCATGCATCATGCTATATGCTCGTTTACTTATGTTTTTTTAGATCAAAGCCTTATATTATACTTGGCCAGCCATAAGAGCCAATTGACAAATGAGTTATGGCTAAGCACCTCCATACCAACCTGCTTCCATTCAAAACTTGAATTAGTTTCTGCTTGGAGGTGGGGTTTTCTAAGCTCACTTCTGATTTGGGTTGTTCGGTTGAATTCATTGACTTTGGATTTTTTGTTAAGGACCTTCACACTCAGAAGGTGTTGGCATCGGGGAATAAAAGTGGAGGACTCTATGTGTTTAACACTGATGATCATGGTTTTCTTGGTTCTGCTTCTAAAGCTTTTTTCTCCTCTCGTTTTTGTACTGCAACAGAGGATGTCTGGCATCAACGGTTAGGTCATCCCTAGCCTCGTATTATCAATTTTTTGAAGAATCAAGATTTGATCAAAGTTACTTGTAAATCAAAGAATACTTGTAATAGTTGTCAGATGAGCAAGGCTGCTCAACTTCCTTTTATTAGTTCTTTTACCCGAGCTTTGGCACCCCTTGAGAGGATTCATTGTGATTTGTGGGGCAAATCGCCTGTTCCTAGTGTTCAAAAATTCAGATATTATGCATTGTTTGTAGATGATTACTCTCGTTATACTTGGTTAAATCCTCTCCGTCATAAATCTGAGTTTTACAATTGCTTTCTTCGGTTTAAAGCTATGGTTGAACGACAATTCAGTTCTAAGATTAAAGTGTTTCAATCGGATGGCGGAGGTGAATTTTCTTTGGGTCTGTTTAGGCAACATTTGGCTGATTCTGGCATTATACATCATGTTTCATGTCGTGGCACTCCTGCAAAAAATAGTATTGTTGAGCGTAAGCATAGGCATTTGGTGGAATTAGGTCTTGCTATGATTTTTAATGCTTCCATACTTGCATCCTTCTGGGTAGAAGCTTTTTTAACTGCGGTTTACTTGATTAATCGTTTGCCATCTCAAGTATTGGATATGAGTACACCATTGAAGTTGTTGTTTAATCAAGAACCAGTTTACTCTGTTTTTTCGGGTGTTTGGAACTGCATGTTTTCCTTGTTTGAGGCCTTATGCTACCAACAAATTTGCTCCACGGTCACTGTAGTGTGTTTTTATGGGATACAATGATCATCACAAAGGTTACCGGTGTTATCATCGAGGTTCTGGGCGTGTGTTTATTTCACGCAATGTAGTGTTTGATGAAGAATTTTTCCCATTCAAAGATAAGGATGATTCTGGTTTTGTGAGTAACAAATGGACTGTTAGTAATTTTGATGGTTGGGTTTCATATAAAGAGGCTGTAGGTGCTTCTGACTATTTTGATAATCGTAAACTTTCTGTTTTGGAACCTTCAAAAGCCTGGTTTGATAGCAGTGATTCAGTTGAGATGTCTTTGGCACCAGTTGCAGGTGATGTGTCAAATATTGGGTTAAGTGACCATGGTGAACATGGTAGGCTTTCAAATACTGGGTTAAGTGAACATCGTGAACATGATAGGCTTTCTAAAACTGGGTTAGTTGAAGTGTCTTCTCCTACAACTTCATTCGTTTCTGGTGAACATGGTGGGCCTTTTGTTTTAAATTCAGATGGGCTTTCTGTTGTTTCTTCTCAGCCCATGTTGCTAAATGAATCAAATGGTTCTCAGCCCATATTGCTAAATGAGTCCAACGGTTCTCAGCCCATGCTGCTAAATGAGTCTAATGGATTTGTAGTTGTACCGTTGGTGCTTCTCATTCCATGGTTACAAGAGCAAAGGTTGGTGTTCTAAAACCAAACCCAAAGTATGCTTTAACGGTTTCCACCATTCCTTGTGAGCCACGAAATGTGAAAGAAGCTTTGGCTGATCCCGGATGGTCGACTGCAATGAAAGGGAGATGGATGCATTAGCGCAAAATGCTACTTGGACTTAGGTTCCAAGAACTTCTGATATGAATATTTTTAGCTGTAAATGGGTTTTTAAATCAAAATTGAATGCTGATGGCTCACTCGAAAGGCTAAAAGTCCGCCTGGTGGCAAGATGTTTTTCGCAACAAGAAGGGATCGATTTCTTTGAGACATTCAGCCCAGTTGTAAAACCTAGTTCAATTCGTCTTGTGTTGAGTATTGCGACAGTGCTGAAATGGACAATTTGTCAATTTGATGTAAAAAATGCTTTTTACATGGTTTTTTTGTCAACACCAGTTTATATGACCCAACCACCCGGGTTTGTTGATACAACAAAGCCCAATGCTGTTTGTCAACTTCACAAATCTTTATACGGGCTTCGTCAAGCACCATGGGCTTGGTTTGATAGATTTAGCACCTTCTTGCTGGATTTTGGTTTTGTTTGTTGTCCTTTTGAGACGTCATTGTTCATCTATCGTGCAAATGGGAAACTTTTGTTACTCTTACTCTATGTCGATGACATAGTGTTAACATCGACAGAGTTAACAGGGAATGACCCGGTCTTTCTTTTGGATTTTATTACTCGTCTTGGACGTCCTTTTGCAATTAAAGACTTGGGTAGTTTGCATTACTTTCTTGGGATCCAAGTATCTAATACTCATGATGGGCTTTTCTTGTCACAAGAAAAATATGCAAGGGATTTATTACACCGAGCTCAATTAGAAGATGCCAAACCCATGCCTACACCTATGGTGGCTCGTTCTTCTTCTAGTCATACAACATCTTTTTTAGATGTTACTTTATTTCGTAGTCTGGTAGGAGGTCTTCAATACCTCACCATGATAAGACCGGACTTATCTTATGCGGTTAATTCTGTTTGTCAAGTTATGCATAGTCCAACACAAGCTGTTAGTCAAGTTATGCATAGTCTTCGTATTCATCAAAGGAGCTCTTTACAGTTATATGGTTTTTCGGACGCCAACTGGGCCAGTTATCCTCTTACACGTCGGTCAACAACGGGATTTTGTATTTTCTTGGGTAGCAATTGTATCTCTTGGAGTGCCAAGAAATAGCCCACTGTATCTCGTTCCAGTACTGAAGCCAAATATCGCGCCATGGCTACAACTACAGCTGAGCTTACGTGGCTAAGTTTGTTACTACGGACATCGGGATTTCTCAATTATCACCAGCCATTCTTTATTGTGATAATATGAGTGCTTTACATATGACCATTAATCCCGTTTTTCACACGCGTACTAAACACATTGAGTTGGATTATCATTTTGTAAGGTAGAAGGTGGCACTTGGACATCTAATCACGCGTTTTGTCTCTTCAAATCATCAGTTGGCAGATATTTTTACTAAACCTCTTCCTCGCCGTGAGTTTCAAACTTTATGTTGCAAACTCGGTCTCGTACCTCGGCCTAATTTGAGGGGGGATGTTGAGATACAGATATGTACAGCTGTAAATCAATTGTAACCGTATTGTAACCGTAATTGCTATAAAGTCTGTAATAGCTATAGTTGGAATGCATTGAAATGCAATATTCTTCTTTCTATTTCTAAGACACCAGTGTTGTTTTCTTTCTGTAGGAGAAAGCCATCGCTAGCTCATGTATGAATCCAAACATGGATTCCTTAGTTCTGGTGCAACCTGCGTCAATCTTGTTTCTCTTTCTTCTAGCACTGTTGTGTTGGCTGAGTGTGTTAGTAAGGTCACTGAGGAAACTATCATATCCTCCAGGACCAAAGGGGCTACCCATCATTGGGAACATGAACATGATGGAGCACCTCACCCACCGTGGACTAGCCAAACTCTCCGACCGGTACGGTGGTCTCACACATCTCCGTTTGGGGTTCCTTCACATCGTAACTATTTCGACACCCGAAATGGCTCGCCAAGTCCTTCAAGTCCATGACGCCGTCTTTTCCAATCGTGCAATCAACATTGCCATGAAATACCTCAGCTATGACCAAGCCGACATGGCCTTCGCTCACTACGGTCCTTTTTGGCGTCAGACACGGAGGCTCTGTGTCACGAAGCTCTTCAGCCGCAGAAGGATAGAGTCATGGAAATCCGTCCGAGACGAGGTGGCTTCCATGGTCCGCACAGTGGCCTCCACCAAGGCTGGTGAGTCGCTCAACGTTGGTAAACATGCTTTCCAACTCGCCACCAACATCACCTATAGGGCGGCATTCGGGTCGGATATTCTTTCAGCTCAGGAGAAGTTCGTGTCAATAGTGCAAGAGTTCTCGAGGCTGTTCGCTGCTTTTAACTTGGCTGATTTCATCCCCTGGCTCAGCTGGATCGACCCACAGGGACTCAATCCGAGACTCGTTAAAGCCCGCAATTCACTTGATGTGTTCATTGATACCATCATCGACACACACATTGCCAAGAGGAAGAACAGGACCCGATTTGACGACTCAGACGACGTCGACACTGATATGGTAGACGACCTACTTGATTTCTACGGCGAAGGCCGCGGCGAATCGGACGATTTTCACCTAACTAGAGATAACATTAAGGCCATTATCATGGTGATGATAGTCTAAGGATCGATCATGATATTTATTACTAAACTTTCTGAGTTTGAATTGAATTGACAGCTGATAATTTCCTTCTCCATGCATGGCAGGACGTGATGTTTGGGGGAACAGAAACAGTGGGATCGGCTATAGAATGGGTCATGGCGGAGCTGATGAAGAATCCAGAGGATCTGGAAAGGGTGCAACAAGAACTGGAGGACGTGGTGGGGTTGGATAGGTGTCTTCAAGAGGAGGATCTAGAGAAGCTCAACTTCTTCAAATGTACAGTAAAGGAAACGCTCCGACTCCACCCGGCGATTCCGGTGTTGATCCATGCGACGGCCAAGGACGTGGAGGTGGGGGGCTACTTCATTCCAAAGGGTACACATGCGCTTGTCAACGTTTGGCAAATCGCGAGGGACAAGAATGCATGGGACGAGCCTTTGAAGTTCAATCCATCTCGGTTCCTAAGGGAGGGTGCCCCAGATTTTAAGGGTAATAGCTTCGGGTTTCTGCCATTTGGGTCCGGTCGGAGGTCATGCCCAGGTTTACAATTGGGGTTGTACACCTTGGAGTTGGCAGTAGCTAATTTGCTTCACTGCTTCAATTGGGATTTGCCCGACGGCATGAAACCTAGCGAGCTCGACATGAGCGATGCCCCTGGATTCACCGCTCCCAAAGCCGTTCATCTCGTCGCAGTACCCTCTCTTCGCCTTAAAGTTCCTCTAAACTAAGGCTCTTGCTAGGTTGGTGCGTCTGATGTGGTGGTACCTATTAATACATATGGGTTAGCCTTTGTTAGGTTGTTCTATAATGTTTCATTTGCTAACAATAATTTCATGATGATCTCATGTTTTATAGATCGAAACAAAACCAAATATTTGAGATACGTGTTTGCTCAAATGCATTCTGTTGTTATCATTATAATCAATTTACCTCTCATGTGTACATTCACCTGTTAGGGGCTTTCATCATTATGAGTAAGTAGAGGATTCGTCACATCTTTTTTTAAGAACTAGTGTTTAGGAAAACTTAGGAGGACAATTAAATCTTCAACGCCCTTTGGGTTGGTGTCGGAATATCTCTCTCAATAGGGGGCATACTTGTTATTTTTTTATTCTACTGGTTTTCTAGTAGTGTGTTGTCTTTTAGGAGGGCATTTCTGTCCTTTCTACTGCTGTATATATAAACCACGGAAAAACACATCGGCGAATTCCGCCGAAATTTCGGCAAAATTCACCAAGTTCGCCAGTGGGCGAAATAAAAAAATTAATCGAAACCAAGATTTCAAAGCATCGCCGGAAAATCAAACTACGATTTTCTGGCAAAACTTCAAAACTTCGCTGGAAGATCGACGATTTTCCGGCAAAAGTTCAAAACCCCTGCTCTGTGCTCTGAGGTGGGAAGCCATGGGAAAGGGAAATTAAAAATTTAGAGTCAAACTCGATCGACTGAAACAGAGATCCCTATGAAATCTAATTCTTGAATGAAAGATGAAAGGAGGAGATATGCAGAAGATAAAGAAGAAGAGAAGAAAGATCCTCAGCAGAAAGAAAGGGCCTTTCCTGCTGCCCACCGAAATTGAAGGCGAAATCATCGTCTTCATCGTCCAATTCTTGATTAATGTTACACATGTGTGACCTAGTGAAGAAGAAGATGATGATAAAGGTGAGGGAGTCGACTATGGTGAGACCAGCACAAGACGCACCACAGAAGGTAGGGCTGCAACTGGGCCGGGCTGGGCCGGGCTTTTGCAATCCCAAGCCCAGCCCTATATGGTATAATTTGAGCCCATTCCCGCCCTGGCCCTAAGCTCTACAGGGCCAAGCCAAGCCCATTCCCGCCCTAATTGGGCCGGGTCGGGATGGATTGGCCCTGTCCCTAGCCCTGATTGGCCCAGGTCCTAATTGGCCTTGTTCCTAGCTTTAATTGGCCATATCTTTGGTCGTAAATATCAAATGTAAGACAGGTAGTAATTAAAATACATATTAAAGTAATTAAATTTTTAAATTCCAAACTCAATTCTGGAAAATAAAATAGTAAAGATGTCAACAAATAATCGAAAACTTATATTCAATATATATTTAACTATTTATACCCATTTAGATTTTAGAGAAATAGAGAAATCCAAATTTCTAGGGTTATCTAATTTGCTATTCGATGAAAATTATGGTTATTATATGTAAGTTCGAAGGGAAAAAGAAAAAGATTTATCTCAATCCTCAATTAATTTCTAACTTCTAAGACAATGGTCAAACTTCCTTCCAAATTTTTAATTTGTCTTTCCCCCAAGTCTCTCTCTCTCTCTCTCTCTCTCTCTCTCTCTCTCTCTCTCTCTCTCTCTCTCTCTCTCTCTCTCTCTCTCTTATTCTGTTTTTCCTTTGGTTTTTCTCCAGCAGCAAAGAGTTAAAATTATTCATGAAATAGAAAAAGTAGAGAGAAGAATTGTAATTAAATTTAGGCATATTTGAAAGTCAAGTCAATCATAGAGAATGTCACACAAACTCTTTTTGTAAACATAGAAACATCAGAGATTCAGAATTCAAAAGGAATCTGATAAATGAAAATTTTATCTTCAAAGTCAAGAACTTAAGCCGTAAGTAGGTATTTTTTTCATTCACAACTGTTCAATAAATTGATATATTTATTCAATACAAAAAAATTCATATTCAAAACCTTGTTAACAAGTAAATCGACGATAATTTAGTATTCAACAAAAAAAAAATGTATTTTTTTCATAGTTAAAGAAAATGATGTTTTAGTTACAAACATAGCTATATGTTTTAAAAAAAAAATTGAAATATCACAATAGATTTGTTAGATATTTATGATGAGAAGTTGGGGTATAGATTTGTTAGATATTCATGATGAGAAGTTGGGGTATAGATTTGTTAGATATTAATTATTTATGTAATAGTTTTTATTATTTATAATATATTATCTCGCCTTAGTCAAAAAACAAAATCAATATTTTATTGAACTAAAAATGACTTTGTTGGGAAAATAAAAATTACCTTAAAAATAATATAAAAAGTGAATTTATAGTCTAATATGATCAAAATGACTAAATGTCAAAATCAAGACTCATATCAATGTTAGTATGAAGATCAAATTAGGGTCAGGATCAGGGCCAAAATCAAATAGATGCTTATTACATTGGTAATGAAGTTATAATTTATTTTTATTAATTTTCTACAAAACATGATCATGTTTCTAAAATTTGACACGTGTTAAGTATCCACCCATATGTATTACAATTAATTCCTCTCCATGTGGGTGGAGGGTCCAGAGTCTTTAGACTCAAATCAGGGCCAAGGTCAGGGTCAGGATCAGGGCTAATATCAGGGCCAAGATCAAGGTTAGGATCAGGGCCAAAATCAGGGCCAAAATTCGGGCCAGGATCGGGCCAAAATTCGGGCCAGGATCAAGGCCAAGATCAAGGCTAGAATCAGGGCCAAGATCTGGGCCAAGCCAAGATCTGGGCCAAGATCTGGGCCAAGATCTGGGCCAAGATCAGGGCCAAGATCTGAGCTAGGATCAGGGCCTAGGTCAAGGCCAAGATCGGGGCCAAAATCGGGGCATGGGTCGGGGCCAAGATTAGGGCCAAAATCAGGGCCTGGGTCAGGGCCAAAAATCAAGGACAGGCCGGGATGGGCTAGGTGGGCCTGGGGCGGGCCAGAAAGTAATCCCAGGCCTGCCCTTGCCCCTAGTTTAGGGCCAGAATATTTTGGCCCTAACCCGCCCTTAGGGCCAAAATCTTTAGCCCAAGCCCTATTCGGGCTCAAGGCGGGCTTAGGACGGGTCAGGGCAGCCAGGGCCAAACTTGCACCCCTAACAGAAGGTGCTTTGGAGCTCCAACATTGACTTGTTACAACGCGTGTGAAACCTAGCCCTAACCTTGACCCAGAACCCCATTGTTTGTAGGTCCAGCAACCCAAAGTAAGGCAAGAAGTCAGCTTTGGGCCATTCCAGTAGAAGACTTGGTGGCTGGAGTGAAATCCATGAGTGTTGATGTCAGTGTTCCATTTATGGAAACTGCACCCTGATGAAGATCGGATTAGTTGATGGACTTGGAGTGCTCTTTGTATTGGTTCGAAGGCATTTCTACCTACTAGGTATGTCACTTTAGGTGTGTGCAAAACCCCTTGATGTTTGGACTTGATCTGAGCCTTCAATTCCCTATTTTGAAGTTGATGTTCTGATTGGTCGACTCATTGGTCGACTAGACCAGTCAACCAATCAATCGACCAATTGATTCTGTTTTTGAAAATTAGGTCGTGGCTACTCTATTTAAGTTTAATCTCGGGAATACTCCGCCTCATCTGCCTCCTAAGCCTCTGGAACAAGTTAGAACCCCTTTCTAATCAATTCCCTTGCATCCTTGGTTGATATCTCACAAGAACTCAAGTGATCTTCATCCTCCTGCATCAAAGGTATGTTTATAATCTCTTTTCTTTTCTATCTCTGATTTTCTTTTCTTTGATCTGTTCTGGATTGAGATCAGGAAGGAGATGCTGCATTCTTGCAACCATCTATTCCATAATCTCATTCGATTCCTTGAGATCTATGATCATCATCATGATCTCAACCTTAACCAGTTAGATTCTTGAAACCCTAGCCAATTATTTCTTGAAACCCTAACCCTTGTATGATCATTCTGGAAACCTTTCGGTAACCTCCCATGTGAGGGAAACCTCATGGGTAATATTTAGGTTGATCTAAATTTAATATTCTTTAGTTTTTCTTGTTATTATTGGCAAATCATTAATTCCCTCCCTCCTGTGATCTCAACCTTTTTCATGGGAGCCAAAAAGGGTGAAACCCTAATTCTTGGATATATGTTAATTGACCCTGTTAATAGCCAATCAATGTGTTTTCCTTACAAGAATTGTATCCTATCATCCTCTAATTATTTACCCTTGATCATATTGTGTTTTCTTCATGATCCATGATTTAACCTAATTAGGTTAACCTTTCGGTTCCTAAGTTGTAACTTGGAAACTTGATTTGGTTGGTGGTTTGATGTCCTCTATATACTAGGATACTACCATTATAGTTTCCCTCTTATTTTGTACCCTTTTGAACCACCAAATTCGGTTTCTTAATCTAAAAATTCTGATTCTTGAAGGCTACTGTCTCTATTGGTATACTCATTGGTCGACTGGGGCAATAGACCAATAAGTCGACCAATGAGTACAGCAACCTCATTCTTGGTCTGTTTTGATTGATTTGTGATCTTTCCTTCTATGTATCTTTCCTAACATGTTGTATACACTTGTTTAGGACTTTCTTCTCAGGTTTAGTCAAGGTCTTGCTTGATTTCCCTAAGTTCCTTTACAAGTTAGAAGGTAAGGACTGTTATTCTGTAATTACATAGATTGCATACTCTTGAGTTTATACTTTATGGAACTCTGAGTTTAACTATTGGTCTTATACTTTATACTTCTGATATACTATTGTAAGTACAGTAGTACTTTACTTATGTTTTCTTTTTCATTTTCAAGCTTATAAGAATTGTTTATTACTATATTGTCTAATGATTTGATCATGATTGTGTACTCTCGTTTATATGATGATGTGTTGACTGTGTATGTCATGACTGATCTGGGATTGTATCTGAATAGGTATGATTTGGGATTCTAAGGTGTCCTTTTGACACTTCTGTCCTTGGACATTATCGGAAATAGTATGGGATGTTTCTAGGGTTGTCCATCGACGCTTTCCCGAATTATTGATTGTCATACCTAGGGCTGTCTAGCAGTGTTTGGCTAGGATGTCCCCGTTATATCAGACCCAAATCGGAAGGGTATTGAGACCGAACAACCCATGGCAGCAATGGGGATTCACGGGCGCTCAAGACCGGTAACCAACCCGTGAGAGGATGGGAATCACATTGTGGGGGCCATGTATTGGAGGGTTGCATATGGTTAGACTTGGGCTCATGGGCGCTCGAGACCGGTGAGTTATATCTGTGAGGGGACATGAGAGCTTCCCGTTTACCATATGTGGATAACCAATAGGGTTGATGAGTCCATATTTAAGAGAGTCGAATACGCTGACTCTAGTGGAAAGAATACCGGAAAGGATCCCGAGAGGGGAGGAATGGAAGTATCTAGACCTGAGTTGATGTAACTGAGTAGATGACTTGCATTGGGCTAGGTTTTACCCTAACATGCGCCAATACTTAGACCAAATGGTGATGTCAGAGAGAGATGACTTTACCCCCAGCCATGGAATGTCCGAGAGGGATGCCGAACCCACTACCAAACGGAGCCGTATGCGTGACCTACCCAAAGAAGTATGGTGCTATGACTTAAAGCATGTCTACCAATAGAGACCAGCATACATAGAGTTTAGATGCATACATACATTATCTTTTTTCATACTACATTGCATTTTGCTATGTTTTGCCACATGTTATTTATGTTGTTATGGATTAACTACCTTACTGAGTTTCTTCGAAACTCATTCCTTTTTGTACATTGTTTTGTTAGACTATTCTACAGGTACTGACTACTATAAAGAACCATACACTGAAGCGCAAGCCGATGAGGCGTACTATACGCAAGGTGTTGGCGACAATCAAGATTACTCTGATGATCCCTCAGTTGATCAAGTTGCATACCACAATTAAAGGCAACGTGGAATTGGAACATCTCAAATGGATTGATGAAGTCCACTATTTTGAAGATGTCATCTATAGGATAGAAAACTCTTATGTTTAGTTATCTTTCTTAGTTCCTTTGATTTAGTTGTTATTTCTTTTAGACTTACATATAGCGTTCCGTTGTATTTTGTGGAGTGAGTTTCCGCCTCTCTCTACTTCTTTTGATATCTTTGGATATCTGGTATCATTTTCTGGCACTCGATTATATTGTTTATTCACTTTTTGTTTTGAACCTTATTTATAATATTAAACCTTGATTATTTCCGGTTTTTGTTTTTTTTTTTTTTTTTGGGGGGGGGGGTTTTGTTTTCTTTTTTTTGGGGGGGGGGGGGGGCCCCCCCCCGGGGGGGGGGGGGGGGGGGGGGGGGGGGGAGGATGTGACAACGCGACATATATCCGATGACTGTTTCCTTCTATAGGCCAAATGGGTCTTCCAACTTCTTCGATGCCAAAGTGTTGAAAGAGGCTCTTTTTAGCGCGAAAACACGTGAAAGTGAGACCACTCTCACATGGCTAGTTTTTAGCCCGACTGGTGGCATACTTGGATTTGTACAAGATGAACCAAGAATTTACAAATGAAATCTATTAATGCATGAAATGCAAAGAAAATTACAGAGGGCCTCGGAGATGGTAAAAGTACGACTGTAGACATGCTATCTTAAATCATTCCTCTACGAAATTAAAAGAATAAAAAGAAAATCATGCCATAGATCTATATTCTTACCTTACTTGGGTTCCCTTTTGGGTTTCCAAAAAGATTAAAGAACACTAAAGAGTTAGAAAGGAAGTTCTTACCATGAAAGAGATTCTATTTATTGTAGACCAAGTTTACAAGAGAGCGCTCACATTTCTACAAAGAGCAACCACCATTCACGATTACTTACAAATCTATAAAGGTTTTCCAAGAGTTAGAGAGTCTTTCCAAGACCAATGGCCTCCTATTTATAAGCAATGGACCCTAAAATTTCTAAAACATGGTTTATGTCTAAAGATACACTTGTCATATTAGGACATATGAATAGGAAACAAAAAGGCATAAGAGGACACCTCTATATTTTGGGGGACAATATTGCCCTTAGTCCTTTGATAATATTTACAAAGTTATGTCCTAAGATGTCACATCATATAATTGCAAAGAATCTTTCTTATGGCATCTTCTACACATGCAATTATGAAGAGCTTATGATTTGCAGATGACCGTAGATTTTGAATATCTTCTAGAACCTCCTCGTGGCATTCCATGTAGTATGATACTATTGTTTTCCATATTGATTCGGGTTAGAAAATTAACTCATATTTTAGTAATAGAATTTTTGCTAGGTATGCTTATTACCCTTAGCATACTTAAGTTAAGGTGTCAGGTTTTATAGTAGCCTGTCTTTTTTACCCAATATTTTACATGCTTGGTATAAGCATGGATCCTGTTGTAGCCTAGATTAAAGGTTCAGGACAAATATGTAGTTTTACATGGTCATCCTATATACCATTTGGTCATTTATGGGTTGAGCTAAAATTCTTGTGGTATTGTTAAGTTCCATAAAAATCATCCCTAAGTTTTACATCATTTAAGTATGAGACAAATGGTAAAGAAATCACCCTTTGATTGGAATTTACATATCAAGGAGATTTTTCTCCTTGTCTTTTCCTTTTCTTTTTTCTTATGACTTCAAATTTTGTATCTTCTGGAAAAGGTTTGATGTATGGTTGTGATGAGACCTATGGGTTTATGGGCCCACTATAGCTTCTTTGTGTATATAGAATGGTGCAGATTTCACTTATAATTTCTTCCTTGAAATTCTTAAGGAACTGTGATGATTCTGAAAGTGTTTTTGTTCAACAACTTCTAGATGTATTTTTAAGTTGATGATTTAATTTGTTGAGAGCTTCCTCATGTTCCTTAATTTGTTGGTGGAGATCTAATTTCTCTTGGTGCATTTTGATCATATGGTCTCGAGCTTGTTGAAGAGCTCTTTCTTTTCTCAGCAATTTTTATTTATTGAGATTTGTGATTCTAGTGGCCTTGGAAATAAATTCCTCAATACGTTCAGCATTTTTCTTTTTTAATCCTTCATAATGATCACAAGAAAGCTTTCTTTGTGTCATTGTTGTAAATGATGGATGTGCAGGTGGAGCAGCCCTCAGCTTTGGATCAATATAATAATGTAGTCTGAGAATGAGCTTGGCTTGCATGGTTCAAGAGTGTCCTATCCTTTATATCATGGAGTTGGATAATCTTGAATGGTTTGTATTACATCTTTCCAATCAAGGAAAATGGCTTATGTATTGCCTTCAAAAACTACATAAAATTTTGACTTTCTTTTCTTTGTACAAGCTTGATCAAAAAGGAGAGCCGCTGCATTGAGAGCGTTAGCAATTGCTGGTTGGAGCTTTTTGTTTCCAACAATTGTATTGATAGATTGCTATAAGTTGTCAAGTGCAATCTTTTCCTCATCATTGATCCTTAGTCATTGTGATTAGCGAATTTCATGTTGGTATTTTTGAAGAAAATATGAGGACCAACTTTGATAGTCTTAGGAGGGGGATTGCGTCTTGGTAAACCTGCAAACAATCCTGTATATTGAATATGAGTCCCAATAACGGGACAATATAATGATGAGGCATTTGAATTGCCTGTGATGCTGGAGGGTAAAATCCTCTTTGGAGTATATGTGTTAGTTGTACCCGAAAATTGTGATTGGTTTGTTATAAGGGGTGAGAATACGGGTGGAGACTCTTCCTGATGGTTTTGAGAGAGGGATGGCCATCTCTCAATAAAGGTTCTTAAGAATTCTTCCTCTTGCATTAATTAAGAAGAGTAGTTAGCTAATTCATTTTATCTATAATATAATAAGAATTTAAGTTGGTATATTTCATACCTTAGATCATATATGAGGGCTTGGTTATTTATCCTATAAAGCTGGTTATTTGGAATAATATCAATGGGTTTGGAATAATGTATTCTAGCAATTTTTCATATTTTAAAATTTAATTCAAACTCTTTATCTCGTATTTTCTTTTCTAGTTTTTGAATCGAGATGGAATCACAGAGGTGCAGGTAGCAAAGGCTTTACCTCTTCTCTCAAGCATTATAGAAGCACATATAATCCTAACTGCAACATGATTTTGGAGCCACGAATTAGTGGAGAAAGAGCAGTGGAAGTGATTTAGAAGATGAAAGGAGTTGAGAGTTTTAGAAGTGATGTTGTTAGCTTCTCTGGAGGCATATGGTGTGTGTGTTTTTTAATGAAGGACTTAAAGCAACACTGGTTTGTGAGCACTCGCAATTTCCCTTGTTTGAAATAGTAGATAAGAATAACAATGTTTGGATGTTAGCTACAGTTTATGCCAGCCCTGTTGATGAGCTTAGAAGGAATTGTTGGGAAGAGCTCATAGTGGTGATCGAAGTATACAAGCATCCGTGGATCGTGATGGGGAACCTAAACGATATTCGGAAGCCAAGGGTGGTGCCCCCCTAACGATTAGAAGGTGCAAAAATTTCAGAAGTATATGTTGGAATTTATTAATATAATTAATAAATTAAATGCCCAAAGGCAAATTTGGAAACTCACTATTAGGGCGGTTACAAAATAGGGTTATATATTTTGGTAACCACCGCATAAGTGAGTGCGTTTACATTACGTAAGTTTTTCCAAGAAAAGGAGGCGGCTCCCATCTCTCTCTCTCCCTCTCTCCAAGAAACATAGGAAGGAGAAACTCATTGTAGGTTTCCTTCCTTTGCCTGAGATCATTTTTCCATCTTCTTTCCACACGGCATTTGGTTTGTGGAAATACTTCCCTTTCCTTGTGATTGTGGAATCATCCCGGTAGAGATTTGGTGGTGGAACGAAAACGTGGAACCAGATTTACTTCTGCTGCGAATACTTCATAAAAGGGAAAGTGAATCCAGGTAAGGAATCTTTCCCCTGTCAATTAAATTGAATTGATATATTTGGAGTTTTACCAACATTGGCATCAGAGCCATTGGTTCCCACGGTTCTTTGTTCCTCCCCATTGTTTAATTTCATTGTATGGATCCAATGGGAGGATCAAGGGTTTATGGAAATCCACGGAGAATCCAGGGTTTAATACAAAACCCATGGGAGAATTGATAGGGTTTTTGGAAACCCTTATATTTTGGAGAATCCAGGTTTTAATACGAAACCCATGGGAGAATTGATAGGGTTTTTGGAAACCCTTATGTTTTGGAGAATCTAGGGTTTAATACGAAACCCATGGGAGAATTGATAGGGTTTTTGGAAACCCTTATGTTTTAGAGAATCCAGGGTTTAATACAAAACCCATGGGAGAATTGATAGGGTTTTTTGGAAACCCTTATGTTTTGGGTTCGGATTCGAATGGGAGGATCCTTGAGAATTTCCCTTGTAAATTTTTGGAGAATCTAGGGTTTAATACGAAACCCATGGGAGAATTGATAGGGTTTTTGGAAACCCTTATGTTTTAGAGAATCCAGGGTTTAATACAAAACTCATGGGAGAATTGATAGGGTTTTTTGGAAACCCTTATGTTTTGGGTTCGGATTCAAATGGGAGGATCCTTGAGAATTTCCCTTGTAAATTTTTGCATGAATTGATTGTCCATGATAATTAATTTTGTTTAACATTTATTGTTCGATTTTTTTGTGTTCTTGGATGATTTTTTTTTTTTTTTTTTGGGGTGAAAAAATGTGTTTTTACCGTTTTTTGAAAAAAAAAATTCGTTCATGAAAAAATCAGAAAAAACTTTGTTTTTTTGTCACTATGGACCAGACGGACAGTACACAGTGCCCCAGATGGATTTTCCATCTGGGAGACGGTCGTCCGTCTGGTTCCGGAAATCCAGACGGATTCCCAGATGGAGAGCCGTCTCAGAATCCGTCTGATTTTTTGTCCAGTTTTGAATGTGTTTCTATTTACTGGACATCAATGGCTCACAATCTATGTAATGTTTGAGCATTGAGGGCCTAATGGGGCCTAGTGGGAGCTAATGAGGTAGAAGTGTTTTGTGTGAACCACCTCATAGCATTAACATGATTGTATGTTTTATTTTATTAAAATTGTTTTAATTATGGGTCTATCAATCATGTTTTCTTGCACAGAATGAAACTAGTGTATAAGTTTATGTGGGTTTGCATGAGAATTTGATTGAATGTTTGTTAGCATCTCTTTTGGTTTAAATGCTTATCCCATAGGTTGACTATGCTAGTGTGATTTGTTGTTGCTTGAGTTGTGTTTTATGCTAAAATAGTTGAACTCATCCTAGTATATAATGTCTCTAGAATAAATGGTTGCTACCAAAAGCATTGTTGCTGACTTCACAAAAGGAGATAAACTGAATGATAGGTATTATGACCTCTCGCACCGAAAGGTGTAGTATCTCCTAGAAGAACAAAACATGTTGGAAACCATAAACTAGACCATGTCCCCACCTGAGGAAGGTACATGCACAGTATCGCAGGAACCTTGAGCTTTACAATGCCTAGAAGAGGAAAGACTGGGTAGCTAGGATTAGTATCCTAAGCTCCATGAGGGATGACCTAACGCTTCGGTTAGAGAAGTGTAGGACTACAAAGTCTTTATGGGAGGCTGTGAAGTTCCAGTATGGAGGGACTTCTACCACAAGAGGCCGCCAGCTCATACTCACATTTGATGGTTATAAGATGCATCAGGGTCACACCATGAGGCAACATATAACCATCATGTCCAACATGATTAGTGAGTTAAGAGCATGTGGGCGCCAAAAGACTGATGAGGAGCAAGTCTCTGCAGTCATCAGGTCATTGCCTAAGTCTTGGGAGCATATGAAGATCTTCTTGACTCATGTTGATGAGGACAAGACATTTGATCAAGCTGCCAAGCACCTTGAGCAAGAGGAGGATCGGATGTTGGCCGATGTCCCTCACACTGAAGTACTTGCTGCTGAAGTAAGCACTAGTAAGGGTGCAGGCTTCAAGCGCAAGAAGGAGAAAGCTCAACCTCAGTGGTCTAGGCAAAGTAACAGAGGTGGGAACAAAAACAAGAGTGGTTTATGAGACATGATTTTTAGAGTTGTATTAGAAAACAATTCTTTGGTTTTGTATCTAGGTGATACAGTTATGGTTATGGTTTTCTTCATAATGGTTTCATTGTATTGGATACAATTGATTATTCATTTAATTCTAGTAGTGCTTTTGTTTGCCAAAATACTGTGTGTATTGATTCTAATTTGTGGCATGTTAGACTAGGACATATTGGCTTAGATAGGATGAACAGGCTGGCAAGAGAATGTCTCTTAGGCCAAGGTTCACTATCTGATTTGCCAACCTGTGAGTCATGTCTAGCAAGAAAAGCAACTAGAAAACCATTTGAAAAGGCTTTGAAAGCCTCTCTTCCTTTAAAACTTATCCATTCAGATGTGTGTGGACCCATAAATATGCATACTAGAAAATGACAGGCTTATTTCATCACATTCATAGATGACTATACACGGATGGTCACATTTATCTAATTTCTCATAAGTCAGAAGCTCTATAATGTTTTAAGAAATTCATGAGTTTAGTTGAGAATCAGTTAGATAAAAGAATTAAAACTCTTAAAACGGATAGAGGTAGAGAGTATCTCTCCGATATGTTCAAAGGGTTGTGTGATGAAAAGGGGATATCTAGACAATTTACTATTCCAGGGACTCCACAGCAAAATGGGATTGCTAAGAGGAGGAATAGATACTTGCTAGACATGGTGAGATCCATGATGGCGCAGGCAAATCTACCCATCTCTTGGGGAGATGCTTTGCTAACTGCGGCCTATATCCCCAATAGAGTTCCAACCAACTTGGTTCATTCCACACCATATGAGTTGTGGACTGGAAGGAAGCCAAATTTGAGTTACTTGCGCGCATGAGGATGTGCAGCATATGTTCACTCTACTTCTCACCAATATGGAAAGCTTGGACCTAGAGGAAGAAAAGTGTATCTTTGTGAGATATTTTGAACCCTCAAAGGGCCATGTCTTCATTGGACTAGATGAGAGTGAGAAGAGAATGGAACTTGAGTCTAGGGATACAACATTCTTGGAGAATGATTTTCCATCTCTTTCAGGAGTTAACAAAGAATCATCGAAATTCTTTGAAATACAAGATAGTGGTCTTGTCACTCCAGGGATTCAGATTCTGGATAATGAACCTGGGGTTCATCCAAAAGATCCTAGTGGGAGTGGGAGTGCAGATGTGATAGCTACCTCACAAGGTGAGCAATCTGACATGCACTTGCGCCGTAGTGGGCGCGGGCTAGGGCTAGTTCCTTGTCGACGTTTCGACATAGAGGATGAAGCCTACATGGTAACTCCTGAAGAGATCGACTGTGAGATGACTTCAATCGATGAGCATGAACCGAAGAGCGTGCAAGAAACTCTTGCGGGGTCAAGCTCAAAGGAATGGTTGAAAGCAATAGAGGAAGAGTTGGAGTCGATGAAAGTTAATCATGTCTGGGACTTGGTTGACTTGTCATCGAGCTGAAAGGCAATTGGGAACAAGTGGGTTCTCAAAATCAAGAGAAAGGCAGATGGATCTATTGAGAGATTCAAAGCTCGTTAAGTGGCTAAGGGCTAGCTACAACAAACGAGAGGGCGTTGATTATGAGGAAACGTTTTCCCTTGTGGTTAGGTTTGCTTCAATCTGCCTCATACTAGCCATTGTTGCTTAGTTGGACTTGGAGCTTTATCAGATGGATGTAAGAACTACTTTCTCAATGGAGAACTTGAGGAAGAGATCTATATGGATCAACCTCAAGGCTTTGAAGCTAATGGACTTGAGCGCAAAGTGTGCAAGTTTAAGAAGTCCATATATGGCTTAAAGCAAGCATCTAGACAATGGAATGTGCACTTCCACCAAGCTATGATGGAAAATGGGTTTTCCATGCTTGAGGAAGACCACTGTGTTTACACCAAGAGATCTGATGGTAATTATGTCATTTTGACACTGTACATAGATGACATACTTATGGCTAGCAATAGCAAGGAGCTATTGGAAACCATTAAGAAATGGTTGTCCTCCGCATTTGATATGAAGGACATGGGTGAAGCAAGCTATGTGCTTGGTGTCAAGATTGTCAAAAATAGGCAAAAGAGATTACTGGGTTTATCTCAGGAGACCTATATTGACAATGTCTTGACAAGATACCAGATGCACAACTACAAACCAATTGATACTCCAGTGGAGAAGGGTTTGCATTTGAGCATTGATATGGGTCCTAAGACTCCAGAGGAGAAAACCAAGATGGAAAGAGTTCCATATTCCAATGCAATGGGTAGCCATATGTACGCTATGATGTGTACTAGGCCGAATATTTGTTATGCAGTGGGTTTGGTTAGTCGATACCAATCAAACCCAAGCATAGAGCACTGGAAAGCAGTCAAAAGGATATTGAGATATCTCAGAGGAACGAGTAACTACATGTTGTGTTACCAGGGATTGGATTTGCGCTTAGTTGGCTATAGCGATGCCGACTGGGCTGGAGACATCGATGATCGCAAATCAACCTCTGGATATGCTTTCTTATTGAATGGCGGGGCCATTTAGTGGTGTAGCAAGAAGCAGGCTTGTATATCCCTCTCGACCATGGAAGCAGAGTATGTGGCATGCTCAACTGTGGTTCAAGTGGCTGTTTGGTTGAGGAGATTCCTTCGACATACTGGGATTGTGATGACATCCAAAGAGATTTATATCAAGGAAGAAAGTTGTACTTATGCACATATCTACTAGTCAGATGGTAGCTAACCATCTTACCAAACCTATAGCCAAGGATGTTTTTATTTCTCATGAAAAATCCTTGGGCTTGCATAGATTGTGACTTACTTTTGTACTGAAACTTTCTTATTATTGAGTAATATGAGTTCATTCCAGCATTTATTTTATTCACTTTTTGTGTGATTGTGTTCTTCTAGCATAAAACAAGATATGTCAATAGGCAAGAGAATGGCTCACTCACACGAGCATTCACCTATGGCGCCTTGGAGGCGAGCAGAGATGAGACGGATCATGAATGACCTTGTGTAGGTCAATTCATAATCATGATGTCGCCTTGATTTGGAATCAAGATGAGTTTCTGTATTGTGAAGAGAATCGACATGAATGTTCCCACTATTCATGTTGCCTATAGGAGTCAGGTGTGAGTACTTTATGTGGCACTAGGGTGGCGACAATAAGGAAACTCGGGTTAGGCACAAGAGGTTGCGATTAGACTAAGACTTGTATGGTGTTGAGATGGACATACGTTCTATTGTATATAGAATGCTCCACCATAGCACATATATCATACTATGTGTGCTTAGCGATCATTGAAAATGAGAGGATGGATCCCTGCTCCTCTCATTGTGTGAGTCCTGGACCTTATGGTCCATTAGTGTTCTTAGTGACTTTCGACGACATCATGAAACGAAGGATTGATGTGGCTACTTTGGGGTGTTACCTATGGTCATGATAGATTCGACCTAAAGGGGCACTACCGGGAAAGGAGTCAATCCTAAGTGTAGTAATGGTATGGGGCGAAAGGAAAGGTTTGATTCAACTGCACCCTAAAAGTGTTTTGTTTGTGAAATTTAGAAGTAACCACAAGCGCACGGTATCATGTAGCTAACGGGTCAATCTCAAGGAGATATGCCACTTATAATTCAACTTCTTAATAGTAATGCGAGTGTGGAATGATTCAATTTTTGTTAACTAATTAACTAAACTAAATGATCCTAATCTATACGTCTAATACAATCGAATTGAAACAAAAAATAAATTAAACACAATCAATGCATAAATAAAAGACAGAAAAAAAATGCGAACAATAAAAATAAAAAGGAAAAGGGAAGTGATCCGAGTGTCAGTTCTGAATCGAGGGAAGGGGAGTATAATAATAATGACTTTGACCGTGGACCCTTTGCCGTAGCTTACAGTCCACCGATCGGGGGAATGGATATTAAAGGAAAAAAACAGTACAGAAAGTAAATAACAAAGCAATAAACAAAGCAATAAAAGGAAAATGAATCCTTAACCAAAGAGAGGCACGACTGTAGGCATCTCTGATCAAGGATCCAAGGGAAGGGAGAACAATAAATAAATGTTGAAAGTAAATTGCAGAAAGTATATTGCAGAAAGTAAAAAGGAAGCCTTAACCAAAGAGAGGCACGACTGTAGGCATCTCTGATCAAGGATCCAGGGGATGGGAGAACAATAAGTAAATGTTGAAGGTAACTCCTAAATTAAGAATATGGAGGGGTAGATAGAAGCGGGAATGGAGGGAGGAGAGAAGATTAATAAAGAAGGTTACTTACTTGCGAATTCAACAAACGATTCGAATCTCAACCAACCTAACAACCAGATCTAGATCTAGAATGATCTAAATCTGCAATTGCTAGACCCAGAGAAAAACGAATCTAAAAACTTGAAACTTCAAACTTGAAACTTGAACTTGAATTGCATTACATAAAAAAAAAATTAAACCTAAACATTCAATCTAGAAATTTAAATCTCACAAATGCAAGTAAAGAAAACTAGAGAAAGCCTAAATAAACTGAAGAGAGAAGAAAGAATGTTTCTACTAAGCTCTAGAACAAGTTTTTTCTTTTGATGAAGTATGCTCTCCTTTTATAGAGTTTACATGAGATATGAGGCACGGCTGAATTTGAATAAAACTCAGGGTTCCTATCTGACTCAGCCAATTAGGGTTTTAACATACTAATAGCGCCGACTTAGAGAAATCAGATGCATAATTCCACCGTTGGATTTGAGGTTTAAGTAGTCATGAAGCTCTCCTCCAAAAATCAGCACGATCGGACATCGGATGACCGTCCGATGAAGGGCTTGATCGAAACTGGACAGAGACATTCAAAAACGGAATTTTTGCTTCATCCTTATCTGAATATAATTCTTTTTCCTCTTTTTCTTTCTTTAATCAAATCTCAAATAAAAAAATAAGATATTGAAGTATGCAAGGACTCTTTTCTCCATGTGGACTCTCTCAATAATATCTCTGTAGATTTGGTTGATAATTTATAATCTCAGAGTCGTAGATCAAATTTGCCTTCTTTATCTCTTCAATATTTCGGAGTTGGCCCATAATCACACATCTCTAGCCCATCATGCTCCAGATCAGGCCCATTTTCGCATTTGAGAATTTGAATGGACTTCTTGACGTGTAAAATTGCATGATTCAAGCCCAAAATTCCAAATATTTGCTTAAATCTTGAAAAGTCCTAAAATCTGCAAAAACAACATAAAACCCTAGGTAACTCCACTTTAAGTGTATAAAATGCATGCTTTATGCCCTAAGATTTCACACATAAATGTGCTCATCATGTTTGCTGGCACCAACTGTATGTGTTACAGTAGTAAACATTTTAAGGACAAGAAGGTGATCTCTCAGAAGGATCGAGATACCTTCAGTTTGGTGAGTTTGAATAAACCTAGGACACTGTGTTATACTAATGCTTATTTGATATGTTTCTTTGAGTGATGTGCCATTCTGGCATTCTGGGAAGGTTTCTAGTTTGGGGCTCACGCGTGCAGGTATATCACCGGTCGCACAACCCATTTTGCCAATATGACTTGTGGATATTAGTGTCTGGGACATATGTATATGGGATACATAGTGAAGAGATCAATATATATGTATATCTGGGATATACATGTGTGTCTGGGACACAAGAGGTCTATGTATCTGGGATACATAGTAGAGATATTGAATATGTATATCTGGGATATACATGTGTGTCTGGGACACAAGAGGTCTATGTATTTGGGATACATAGTAGAGAGATTGAATGTGTATATCGGGGATATACATGTGTGTCTGGGACACATTGAAAGATTAACACTTGCCCTTGTGCAAGTGGGAGTTGTTGGAATTTATTAATATAATTAATAAATTAAATGCCCAAGGGCAAATTTGAAAACTCACTATTAGGGCAGTTACAAAATAGGGTTATATATTTTGGTAACCACCGCATAAGTGAGTGTGTTTACATTACGTAAGTTTTTCCAAGAAAAAGAGGCGGCTCCCATCTCTCTCTCTCCCTCTCCAAAAAACACAGGAAGGAGAAACTCATTGTAGGTTTCCTTCCTTTGCCTTAGATCATTCTTCCATCTTCTTTCCACACGGCATTTGGTTTGTGGAAATACTTCCCTTTCCTTGTGATTGTGGAATCATCGCGATAGAGATTTGGTAGTGGAACGAGAATGTGGATCCAGATTTACTTCCTCTGCGAATACTTCATAAAAAGGAAAGTGAATCCAGGTAAGGAATCTTTCCCCTGTCAATTAAATTGAATTGATATATTTGGAGTTTTACCAACAGTATATAAATCAATGTAATCTCATTGACATGGAAGCAGCAAGGCCAAAGTATACCTGGAGAGGTCCTAAATGGGATGCTTATAGAAGAACTTTACAGATGCCTTGATAGAGATCTCTGTAATGCAGATTCGCGTACTCTATTCCCTGAAGCTATATATGGTCTGTCTGTGTCAGTGAAGTCAGATCATCACCCCCTAATCATTGATTTGTGTCAATTACCAGAGAAGTTTTCTAAACGTTTCATATTCAAAGCTAAGTGAGTCACTCACAATGACTATTTGAAGGTTATCAAGGAAGGATGGGAGCATAATAGAACTAATACATAACCTCTTTCTTCTCTATAGGGACTCCTTGTGCAATGGAAAAAGAATGTTTTTGACACCCTAAATGCAACAAAAAGAAGACTCCATGCCAAGTAGGAGGTATCCAACGTAGGGCTGCAACTGGGCCGGGCTGGGCCGGGCTTTTGCAATCCCAAGCCCAGCCCTATATGTTCTAATCTGAGCCCATTCCCGCCTTGACCCTAGTTCAAGGCCAAGGACTATTGTCCCTGGCCCTACAGGGCCAAGCCAAGCCCATTCCCGCCCTAATTGAGCCGGGTCGGGATGGGTTGGCCCTGATTGGCCCTAATTGGCCCTAGCCCTGATTGGCCCTAATTGGCCATGGCCCGACCCTAATTGGCCCTGATTGGCCCTAACCCTGATTGGCCCTAATTGGCCCTGACCCTAACCCTGCTTAGCCCTGATTGGCCCTGTCCCTAGCCTTGATTAGCCTTGTCATTGACCCTAATTGACCTTATCTTGGCCGTAGTCTTAATTGGTCCTATCCTTAGATCTAAAATATCAAATGTAAATTCATAAAAAAATATAATAATAATAAAAATAAAAGTATCATAAATAAACTAAAAATAAAATTCATATAAATATAAGATGATTCAAGCTCATAGAAAATGATAAAATAGTCAATAAGTTGATAGTGTTGCTTTAAACATAAATAAATTCATACTCCATAATTTTGTATTGATCTCTGAAAATCTCTCATTGCTTTGATGATGGAAATTAAAAACCTCTCCCATTACTTTGGTGATGGAAATTAAAAACCCCTCTCATTGATATCCTTATTCAACCAAAAAAAAAAAAAATCATATTCAAAACTTTGTTAACAAGTAAATCAATGATAATTTAGTATTGATATTTTTTTCATAGTTAAAGAAATTAGATTTTAGTTACAAACATAGTTATCTGTCTTTTTTTTTTTTTTTTTTTTTGAAATATCACATTGGAGGCTAAAGAAATATGACAATATTCATGATGAGAAGTTGGGGTGTAGATTTGTTAGATATTAATTCTCTATATACTAGCTTTTATTATTTATAATATATTCTCGCCTTAGTCCCAAAAAAAAAAATCAATGAATTTTTAGAACTAAAAATGACTTAGTTTGAAAAATAAAAATTATCTTAAAAATAATATAGAAGGTGAACTCATAGTCTAATATGATAAAAATGACTAAAGGTAAAAGTCGAGACTTAGAGTTATATGCAATGTTAATGTGAAGATTAAGGTAAAAATCTAATACATGATCAAGGTGAAATTAACATTAACACTAGAGCCAAAATTAGGGTTAGGATCGGCCCAAATTTGGTGAATGCTTACTACATTGGTAATGAAGATATAATTTATTTTTATTAATTTTTTACAAAACATGATCATGTTTTTAAAATTTGACATGGGTCAAATATTCACCCATGTGGATTATAAATACTTCCTCTCCATATGGGTGGAGGGTCCATACTCAAATCAGGGCCAAAATCATGGGCCTAAATCAAGGCCAAGATTAGGGCCAAGATTAGGGCCAATATCAGTGCCAAAATCAGGTGCCAGGATCAGGGCCAAAATCAAGGTCAAAATCAGGGCCAAAATCAGGGCCAGAAGATCAGGGTCAGAATCAGGGCCAAAATCAGGGCCAAAATCAGGGCCAAGATCAGGGCCAAAATCAGGGTCAAGATTAGGGCCAGAATCAGGGCTAGAATCAGGGCCAAGATTAGGGCCAAAATTAGGGACGAGCCGGGATGGGCTGGGCGGGCCAGAGAGTAATCCCAGGCCCGCCCTTGGCCCTAGTTCAGGGCCAGAATATTTTGGCCCTAACCCGCCTTTAGAAACAAAATCTTTAGCCCAAGCCCTATTAGGGCTCAGGGCGGGCTCAGGGCGGGCTTAGGGCGGGTCAGGGCCGTCAGGGTCAAACTTGCACCCCTAATCCAACGTAGGCTTGCCGATGGTTCCTAACAATCCCTTTCTTATCAGACTAGAGAAACAGCTTAGAGCAAAACTAGAAGAAGTACTTGAGAGAGAAGAAATTATGTGGGCTCAAAAAGCAAGGAAAATGTGGATGCTCCAAGGTGATAGAAACAGTAAGTATTTTCATATGTCCACCATTAACTGCAGAAGAAGAAATCAAATTGAGGAGCTTAAGACTGAAGAAGGAGAATGGATTTAGAATCCCAAAGATCTTAAGAAGCACGTGGTGAGCTTCTTCAAAGACCTTTTGCGAAAGAGGTGCAGGATTTTTAGGTACCCAGGCTCCTTTAATTTTCCAGTTTTAAATAGTGATTGGCTTAATTCTCCTAAGAGAAGAGTAGATGATGTGGAGGTATATAGAGTGGTCAAACAGTTTAGCCCATGGAAAGCCCCTAGCCTGATGGATTCCAAGCTGCTTTCTACCAGAAGTCTTGGGAACTGTAGGACTAACAGTGTCGAAAATGGTAAAAGAACCTTTTGAGGGTAAAGTAGAAGCAAAAATGAATGAAACTCTTCTTCCATTCATCCCTAAAGTAGATAAGCCAGAAAAATTTACTCAATTCAGGTCTATCTCCCTCTACAATGTTAATTTCAAGATTATCACAAAAGTGATAGCTTCCAGATTGAAAGAGTTTATGCCTTCCCTAATTTTCCCAAACCAAGTTAGTTTTGTGTGATAGATTCAAAAGAACATCATCACTGCAGCTCTTGGACTCGATGAGTAAAAATCAAATAAACAAAAAACTATGAGAATAAAGAGAGATTTAGAAAAGGCCCATGACCATATCAGATGGAGCTTTGTTAATGAAACACCTTAAATGGCAGGAATTCCAGTGAATCTAGTAGAGTTAGTTATGAGATGCATCACCATGGCCTCCTTGGATTGGGGTTTAGGAATCTTGTGAAGGTGAATGAAAAAGCCTTTCTAATGAAACTAGTTTGGGGTTTTCTGAACCAAGATAAGATACCCAGTGGAAAGAAATCCTAAAGGTCAAATATGGAAGGAAGCACAAGAAGGGCGGAACACTTTTGTTCTATACCCAGCAACTCCCCCTATCTAGAAGGAAATATGCAATGTGCACCGAACGTCTTATTCAATTCATGTATTCAGTTGGCAATGGGAATTTAATCTACTCTGGGAAGATGTTGGGTTACAGTAGGCCAATGAATGGATTAGAGGCTATTAAAGATAAATACTGGAGTCAAGTGGAGGTGGTGGTGGTGGTGGCTTGGAGAATTTGCAGAGAAACTATCAAGATGACGGCTGCTTTCAGAAGCACAAGTGGATGGAAACCTTCTGAAGAAGGTTGTTACGAATGTAATGTAGATGCTGCAACATGATTCAAGGAGTTCAATCAACCAGGTGGATGGAAGGGCTCTACCGAAACTCAAAAGGAGCCTTCATGGAGGGCTTCGTATGTCCAGTACAGAAACGCTAAATTTGGACGCAGAACTTGAAGCAATATTGGAAGGTGTTTGTATGCATGTATTTAGGGCCTGTTTGGTTACATGAATCCAGATATTTGATTCATAAATGTGAGATTTATACCTGATTGGTTGTGAAAATTTCTAGATTCATGAAATCTAGAGATTCCTCTTCTTACACTAAAAATGTGAATCTGTAGATTTATGGGTATGGGGTGAAGATTTCATCCCTACTTTAAAAACGCTGAACATTTGCGCATTCACAAAAATCACTGATGAATTCACAGATTTCATTCCACATATTCGATTAACCATACAGTTAATTTTATAAATTATGACTCTGTAGATTTGAAATCTCTAAACTCATGTAACCAAACAGGCCCATGGAGAGCTCAACAGATGATAGATGACTAGCAATCCTTATTTTATCACTTAACGAGTATACATAAGATTTCTCCCAAAATCAAGCAATTACTTTGGAGTGTTCAATAGAAGCACTTGAATGTCTACGAGCTGCAGCAGGTTGCAAGCTTAATGGCTATCAACATTAGTAATTTCCCGAATGCTTCCGGAAAGGATTCCGACTAATGATATTTTTGGTATCAACTCTCATTCTCTATTATACCAATTTAAAAGAAATAAATACAAGAATTCATTGTTTGTCAATAATGAAAAATAGCTTGGTAACATTTGTCGAGAATAAATTATGGAATGAAAAATAAGTTTGGTACATCAAAATAAAAAATTATTAGAAAATAATAATAAAAATTATTTTTTTAAAAAAAAACCGTATAGATAAGATTTGGGCTCACAATGATTACAAATGTCACTCCATCAGTATTTATACTGTCTCAAAATCCTAAAAACGATCATGCAACCATAATTCGACACAGCAATATCCCCTAATAATCCCTGAAACTCCAACCCACCTAAAAAAAAGCTGAAGACGCACGCCCTTGTTTGCCCCTTCTCTCTTCACACCACTCCGGTGGCCATAAACTATTCTGGTTCTTCAGAACCAGACTCCTCTCTCTCTCTCCTGGAAATTTCATTTGGTTCAGAAAATTTCTGATGAGTGAATCTTTGTGCTTGCCAGCAACGGCAAGATTGGTTGTGATTACCAGAGAAGTATTTCTTCCTATGCCGGGACTGCTTGATCATCATTTTGAGAGGTCACAGTCAACTGAAAAGGAGGAAGCACATCATCAGGGAAGAAATTGCAGTTCATGTTCCTTCACAGGTAACTGTTTTCTGCTTCTGGGTCTTATTTCCACTGATGGGTAACTGTTGAGGTGTAAGAATATCATTAGGAAAGAAGTTGCAGAGAAGACAAGACAGCCTGGATTGAAGAAGAAAAAACAAGAGAGGAAGGTTGAAGCAAAGAGAGAACTTGGGCAGAAGAGGAGATTTTAATTCTCTATAGACTTTGACTTGGAATTAGGTTCTATAATTTAGCCCTGCTCCTCTTCAGTACACCAATCTAAGAGATTACTAACTTACCTACCTAGCATCAAAAGAACTCCAACAACTGAGAAAGATGGTAAACAAGGGAGAGTCAAAACTGAAAAATAGAGAAAGATTGATGACGAGAAGACATTTCATCCAAAGGGCTTCAAAGGCAATGTGCTTGTCCACAACGTCTTCTCAGCCACCGACCCCAAGAGAAACGCACGCGACTCACACGTCCCTGTAAGTAGCTTTCCCTTTTTAGGTTCAGGGCTTTTTTGTTGTGCTCTGTTAATTTTTCACTGATTAGTTCTTGTTTAACTTGATTTCTGGGTTTGGGTAGGTGTTGGCTCCATTGCCAATTGGGTTCGCAGTCTTCATGGTGCACTTGGCTACCATTCCAATCACAGGAACAGGCATCAACCCAGCTAAGAGCTTTGGTGCTGCTGTCATCTACAACCAATGCAACATCTGGGATGAACACGTAAGTTTTTTCCTCTCTTTTTTAGTTGAAGGTTTGGGTTTGATTAATAATTATAAATTAACTTGAGAATGAAATGGTGTGCAGTGGATCTTCTGGGTTGGACCATTCGCAGGAGCACTGGCTGCAGTAGCTTACCAACAGTACATGTTGAGAGCGGCAGCCACTAAAGCTTTGGGATCGTTCAGAAGCAACCCCAACAACTAAAAGAAGAAACACACAGAAAGCTGAAAACGGAAAGAAAACAGAAGATAAATGGAAACAAACCTTGGCGCGTATGATTCCTGATGAATCTGTTGCAAAGTTAGAAGTCCACTGAGCGAGAAGTGAGAAAAGAGGGGAGCAGCAGTGTTCGTTCTTTTGAGAGAGTTTGAGAGTAATTTTTATAAAGTTATGTGTATTTACTATTGTATCCCCATCTTAACTTTAAAATTTCGAGTAAACACAAGCATTATTTGGAAGAATGAATTCTCACCCATAATCCTATGGATTTTGAAGGTTTTTTTATTATTTTAAATAAAAATAATAATAGATGCCAAACAATTTAAAATAATAAAAAATTATCATAATAGATAATGAAAATTGATACCAAAAAGAGCCTAAGTTAGATACAAGGCCTGCCTCTACAGTTAGAGGGCCCGCTTTCCTATTAAGGGAAGAAATGAAGACTGAAGGGGCAAATCTGATTAAATTCCTGTCTAATGAGTTGCAAAAATCAAGGAAAAAGAACTCTTTATATCTACAATAGATGAACAGTTTCGATGCATGTAATGTGGTTCAATGAGTCCATCTCCAGAAGGCGTAAACGATAAGTAGTGTAACTATCATCCCAATGTATTTAATCCTTCTATCAAGACGGTTCCGCTTCTCAATTAGCTTCAATACGGAGTTTGAGAGCCCAACCGTGTTGAGGATGTCCAGTGCTTTCCTTTGTGCCCTCTGAAATTAGCAAAAATGTTATCTAAGTATCAATATATTGCAATAACAAAATATTCACCTTTATCCCAATAGAATGAATCTTTGCCCTGAGAATATCTCTATTTGGGATCATACTTAAGCTATCAGATCTTTGCTCACCACTTTTCCTAAGATCATTTTAGATCTGCCTGACACTTGAACAGTTTATCCATTTATTGAAACAATGACATCAAAAAATAAAGCTCTAATCATTTTATATTAACTGTCAAGAATTTGACATTACAACACATTATTAGAGGGAAAATCTGAAATTTCCCCGATACCTTGTATTCTCATCAATCATTCAGTTCGAGTGTTCGACTAAATGTTAAGAAATTGGAATGGAGAACATGTCCCTTCCTAATTTACCATCGCCTAACCAATACAAAAGAACAAAAAAAACAATTTTTTCCCACCACTGCCATTTCCAAAAGGTACGGGCATCTGATTCCATCGGAGTAGGGAACTATAGAATGCGTCTTAAAAACCATTTGCTGAAGCACATCACACACAAGCCAATCCTGAATTCTCTCAGCTCTTTACATGGATAATCATTAGCTCAAAGCCAATCGTAGAATCTCAAATAGATATATTTTAAATAGAAGACCATCATGTTTGTCCTACAAAAATTCACTTGAGTCCATCCAAATGCTCAAACATACAAAAATTAAGTATATCAATGCCCATTCCGTCATTATCTTGTTGACAATACCTCTAATAAAGAAAAAGCAAAACCATATCCATTTGCATAATATCTTAAGCTTTAAACATCAATTTGCATTGTAATTCAAATCCCACCAACTTCAATTCTACAATCAGAATGCTCTAAAGGAGGAAGTTGGACATTGTCCAGTTACTGAAAAGAGAATGAGGCAATTCAGCCTTTTCCTCCAAAAGTGAGAATCTTAATCTAAACATAAATACTGGAACTAATGACGCCCAAGTTGGAGCTTCTGGGTCAGTCGCTGCTGTGTATCTTGATGAGTAAGATCCATGGATCCAATTATCAGTTTTTGACAAAACTTAACCTAAACCCTTTCTCCACCTTGACCTAAACTCAAGCTAGAAAGCTTTCCTTGAAATTAGACTTCTATCCAAAACCCTAAGACCAAGAAGTTGATTTCCCATCAGCACCAATCTACTCAACCACCAAACTACAAGGACTTCATTTTAAACGGCCCATCTAGGCTAAAACCAAGTTATAGGCCCCAACCCAATGGTAGAAGTCATCTTTCCACATCTCAAAGATTTTACCCCGTAGTGCAAATCCTGGTTGGGTTACCCCTTACCGGGTTTGCTTAGAAGCCCACCCAAGTGTCAGAAATCTAAATCCATAAGCAACAGGAGGAAAACAGTAATAATTTGAAGTTTATATGTGTAGAAATTGTAAATAAACAGAAGTTCTAATTGGGATGACAGTTTCATAAATAATATTAAGTTGCAAAAGAGAGGTGGCAGACTTTAAAAGAAGCAACCTATGAATGAAAAATGTAGTTCTGCAAACTACGAGGGGAAAACCAGAATTACATCAATGAATGCAGGTTATTTTTCCATATTGGGTAAATAGTTTCCTAACTTGCAATTTCAAAGACCTATTGTCTTTTTTAATCTGAAAACATAAATACCAGCAAGATCATTAATGAAAACCATTTTTATCAAAAAACGAAAAATTGTTTGGTCAACCACACAGTTAGATATGGAGGAAAAAGAGGTTTAATAATGTAAATAGTTTTATAATATCATTCACTACCTCACTAAATCTCTCACCTTTCTCATGTCTTCTCTTTGCATATCACTTTTTTAGTAAAACTTCTCATCTTTTTTCTCAGCATATCAATGCCTTCAACAAGAACAAGCTCATCTCCTGAAAGCTAGTGCAGCTGTATCTTGACAAGACTGAGAAGCTCAATTCAACATCCTGAACAGTAATAGAAGTGAATCCCGATGCACTAACAATGAAACAGGAGAACCTGGGAGTGATCCTCGCAATTGATGTATCTGTAAGAGAATGGAAGATGAGGAGCAAGAAGAGCCAACAACACATGGACCCTCTGATGCTATGATCTCCTCCTTTCTCGTAAGAATTCTTTGCCCAGACAAGATTGGAGTGTCATTGATCAAACATTAGTAACTGTGACGAACAGAGACCCATTTTGAATCAAATTTAACTCAGAAGTTTTTCCCCAACACACCCATCTATCCTGTCATCAGACAGAGAGAGAGAGAGAGAGAGAGAGAGAGAGAGAGAGAGAATTGTTTGGAAAACTGAAGTCTTGTCTAGCAATTGTGGGTTGTGGAAGGGACGGTGTTGCGGAAGGAACAATAATGGTTTTAGGTATCTTTCGTTCCAAAATTTGATGCAGATCCACCACCAGAAAAGCTTTTTTTTCCCTTTGAAATCAACCTAGGGTTGATAGATATGGGTATAGATCATTATTTCATAGGTTTATGCGATCATAGGCCTAAAAGTTGAGAGTCTAGATGATGTCGCCTCAAATGAACGAGCGGTAGTTCTTCCAATATCTTTTAAGAGAACTAACTCAAACAAGGCCAATAAAGGGTCTCGAAATTTTGGTTGTGGGCCATGGATGAATCTTACAGACATGGCAGAAAGTTTTAGAGATGTGATCGTAGATCTGATCTTGTTTCAGGCGCATAGTGAAGTTCAAAAATTCATTAAAAATTCAAGAAAAATAAAGAAAAAGTGATAGAAAAGGGGAACAGAGTGTAGGCTACCAGATATCTAGATGCAGGAGACTTGTAGAGCAGTGGAGTGAATGGAATGGCTTCTTGAAGGCTGTCTATTCAGCCACAGCATGGATCTCACTTGACTTACACCAAGAATCTTAGAAAAATATTCAAATCTTGGGCCTTCTTCGACCAAAGTAGACATAAACCAACAGTTGCAGCAACCACACACATAAAAGCACTCAAGACTTGAGAGATAATTTGATAATCTAAATTGTATGTATTATTCCTCAGTGGCGGTATAATAGGGGTAAATAACATTACAACTCATAATAGAATCCTAACTCTTAAAGGAAATAGAACTTGAAAACCTACTAGACCTCGACTCCTACTAGACGTGTGAATCGACACCAAGAACTGATGTAAAACACAAGAAAGTATCCTGCCTTTAAAACTTAAGTGGGGAATCATCCCCCCCCCCCCAAAAAAAGACCCAAAAAAAAACACTAAAGTCGGGCAGAACTTACATAATTAAACCACTTAATTAAATTATTTTCAAATTTCCCAGGCACTTAACTGTTAGGTCCATAGGATAGGCCCATGACCACATAAACCTATGACAAAGGCCCAGCATCAATATCTATCAACCCTAAGTTTCTGTGGTCCTCTAAGGGCTGGGCAACAAAGCCTAAGGGCTTCACCTGGGCTTCTAGGGCAGGGAAGCAAATCTAAGGGCCCTAATTAGAGGCCGGATTTGCATCACTGTTGGGAGTGCAGACAAAGAGACTAGGATAATAACTCTGATCTGGACAGAAGCAGCATGGTTAAGGACTGCTAGATCCTCCTTTGGCACGCAAAGCATTCCAATACTAATCAAGACAGTCTAGCTACAAAGGACAAGCTTAAGACCACTGCTGGATCATT
Source organism: Hakea prostrata (assembly GCF_041222555.1). Classification (NCBI taxonomy): domain Eukaryota; kingdom Viridiplantae; phylum Streptophyta; class Magnoliopsida; order Proteales; family Proteaceae; genus Hakea; species Hakea prostrata. The sequence goes on from NW_028291138.1 coordinate 478,326, forward strand.
TGTGACAGTGGGTTGGATGAAGAAGCGAAAGGGATTAATGTTTCTAGTTTGAAGAGTAAATAATGCTTTTACCCTTAGTTTTGGTCACATCAGCACGTGCTCATCAAAGTTACGGCAAAAATGATTCAAAAACGTTTTCACCCAGAATCTATGGTAGACTCTTAAATCTATTCTGGTTTTTAAGGGGTGTTTTCTGTTCTTTTAAACAAAAATAAGTTTCAAATGGATACCAAACACGAAATGATGAGAAATTGTCAGAAAATTGAAAATGATACTAAAAAGAGTGTAAAAAACAGGTCGAGGATCAAAGAAATTCCTGCAACTCACTTGTGGTGGTAAGAAGGAAATTAGATCCGTTTATGATTTTAATTTTCTCCATGAAAAGAAGCAATTCAAACCAAAATTCTAGGGGTTTTAATTGTCCAGACGCTTCCTTTGACCCAAATTTCAGAACTGTCCAGTAAAGATTAATTGTAAGCAAGCTTCTTCTCAGTTCTGGTAATACTACTCAGTATAGAGAGAAAACCCACAACAAATAATAAAACCGTGAACAAGGGAAGTAGCAGATGGGGATCAAGTAAGAAATGCGAAGATGATCAGACGAGGTGAAAGAAGAAAGCACAACTCTCGGTAGTAGTGTCAAACAATCACGATCAATTATCCACATCAAATGTCTCCCCAACAACGAAAATATATGCCCTTTAAAAATAAATTTTAAAATAAAAAATAAATAAATAAATCCCATCCCTTATTTGAATTGAATAGAGATCAACCTTCTCCTTGCTGCATTACCACATTTGACAAAAATTCCAAAATTCTAACAAAAGAAACCTTTTCTTTCTAGTCTTTGTGGATTCCATAGTTGAATCCATTACACGCCCGCACCCCCATTAACCCCAATCCATTTACTTCCTAATCAAGATATCCAAGAACTCACTTTAGATCACCCCATTTCCATCAGATATACTCTAACTGAATATCACAAGAAACCCTAGTTTTTTCACATTTGAGTTGGTTCTGTTATTGTCCCTTATTTGATTGAGGCTACACCAGGCTCTTACAAGCCTTATGTATTAAACTGAACCAAACTCCTAATCTGACTAGGAAAGTCAAATCAAATGGAATACCCAGTACAAAAGGCCCATGCCACTGTAAGGTCTAAGGACAGTCATAATGTAGACAATCTTAGGCCTAGTTCACGGGTAGGTTGTTTCATGACTTGAATCCACGACCACACATTCAATGGAGCAATCTTACATTGCGCGAGCTCTGCCCTTAGTAAGGTCAAATCCTATTGCTAATAGCAAACACAAGTGAAATAGGAAATAAGATTCCAAGGGGAAAAAATCCACAATAACAAAGTCAGCCTTATCCCAACTTTGAGGTCTGCTACATAGATCCAAACAAAATAAAGCAAGAAAACTGAAGCCTGAAAAAATAAAGGGGAATAAGAGATAGGAAAAGAAGACAAGAAATTAGATGAGAAATGACAATTGGAAAATTCTGACTGAAAGACAGAAAATAAAAGCAAAGATAAAAGATGAAAGTAAGAGGAGAGAGACACAGCCGAGCCAGAAAGTAGAATCATAGCTAAATACGGTCTGTACATGGACCCTTGTCCTCCAGTAAGCTCTAAACGAGACTACATTCCAAATAGATTTAGACTATCCATGGCCTCCACAACTTCTCCCATGATCATTTTGGGCCTGCTCCTATCACTTGTAGCTCCTTCAATCAGAATCACAACACTTCTCAATACTAGGGTATCTACAGGCCTTCCATTGAACATGACCATACCACCTAAAACGACTCTTTCAGAGCTTGTCACTGATTGGGAAAACTGCCAAGTCAGCTCTAATATGATTATTCCTTTATACTTCCTATTTTTTCTGCGTATCCATCTTAATATCCTCATCTCTACAAGAAATAGCTTCCCAATAAAACACCTCTTAACTAACCAACATTCTGCTTCATGTATCTAGAGAGTCATAGAACAGTCAATAGAACTTTCCTCCAAGCTTTAAAAAAAACATCTAGAAAATCTTAAATTAAATAAAAAGACTGCACATAGTACTCTAGACATACCTCTCCACTTCATCCATCCTACTTTAATCATCTAGAAAAACTTAAATTGAATAAAAGACTGGCTAACCGGATAAAGAATAAGGTAAATCCTCTTCTACCACCTTCTACATATAGTTTAGGCCCATTAAATGGTTCATTACTGCAAGAAAAAAAGGAGATCAATGGCCCAATCTAAAGCTTCTTTCTTTTTCTTTTTCTTTTTTCAAATAAAATAAGTCCTTGTAAGTGACATCTCTGCAACATTTATTCTTGGGCTTGCTATTACATTGTGTGTTAAAAAACTTGTCAACGTCAGTCCTCTTAGATCATCAGATAGATCTACAGAACATCCATCCAAAATAGTATATTTATTAGGAACCAAAACACAACACTTAAAATACATGAAAGCAGATTGACCTAAGCACTCAGGAAGATTTCATTTCTGCAGTAAGCTAAAATCAAAAATAAAGGAAAAAGTATAGTGAGTCCATACAGATAAGGAATCCCATTACCTTCAAGTTGTCCTTTTGCTCGGCATATTTGGAGAGAATGGCCACTCCAGTAGAATAAGCTTCTTCGAGCATCTTGGATGAGTTACGGGCTGCTTGCATTGCATGTGTCTCATCATCGAAGATTCTCAAAACATAAGCAGAGTCCCCATTCTTCAAATACACAAGATGGTTTTCAGTTACCAGAAGCAGAGTAATTATAGATACAAGAAATATTAATAATGGCACCTTCAACAGTTGAATACAATGAAAGGATAACAATTACTAACAGCTCTCTCAAGTAGTTGTGCCCTCTCTTTGACCTCCTGCATCCTTTTCTGATGGCGTAGTGAATATTTATCAAGGCTTTCCTTGAACGAATCAGCTTCTTCAGCTACCTGTTCCACTTTTCTGTACATAAGAAGGGTGGTTTTTAAGTAAAAATGACATCATGAATCATGAAACCAATTTTGATTAATGATCAAAAAAAATCCAAATTATTATTATTATTTTTTGAGTAGAAATCCATTCGCAACCCTAATAACCTTCTTCAACTTCCAAAATCCTCAGAATGCTTTAAAAATCATAATTTTCACAAACTCGGTAATCCTGGTTTCCATATTTAGTTGTTCATTCAAGCCTAATTCATAGAAGAGAGTAACCACATTTTTGGGGTTGTAATCAGCTACATAATATACCTTGACATTATCTTGTAGTGTAAAACAGGAAGTTAACGACATAACAGTCCCTTGAGTCGCGCCAGTTCTCAACATTCGTCGTACATGCTAATCACCAGAAAATTGTGCAGAGGTTTAACCCAAGCAAAGAACCACAAGATTGCAAACCAATAATTGAAATAAGACCTAGCTATTTATGATTTTCTTCGTAAAATTGTTCTGTTTGGATAGAAAGACTGATTCACCCAATCAAGAGTTCATTTAAATAATCCATTGCAAGTTCACAAGTTTCCCTTCAGAAACCCACCCAAATAAATCGTTTGTTCAATGTAAACAAGATCATGTGATGCCCCGAGTCAAGTTCCAAGTACATATTTGTGTGAAGTAACACAAATTAGATCAAATCAATCGGGTGACGAAGGTAGAAAACAAATTATGGTTACAAGAATTATTACCGCTTCCAGAGATCACGTTGGGGTTTGGAAACAACAGATCTCCAAAGGCGTTCCATCTCGACACAGAGAGATTGGATCTGAGTGATGTCTTTCTTGATAGAGAAAGCGAGTTCGGAAGAATCGATGCCATTTGACGATGACGAGAATTCCAAGCGTTCAAGCCTCTCCAACCCATCTCTCGTCCTCAATAACAACCTCTTCGAGCTCTGGTAGATTTCCGATAGCGTTCCTCCTCCTTCCATGGCCAAATGACGCCACAACAGAGAGAAGATGAGAAAGAATTTCAACCCCCCAAAGAACAAAAAACCAAAAGAGTATACAAAATACTAATTTTAATTCGATTCCTTCGTCTGTAAGGTATCATGTGTAAGAAAACCAGGTATCGGTTGATTGCTGACTGGGGTAGGAGAAAAGGGTGGTAAATACTGATAACGGTGACGGTGAAAGTTAAGATAACGGTGAAAGTTAAGGTATTTAATAATTGTTGCTAATTTAATAGAGGAATCTTATCCGTGTTGAGAGAGTATTACTTGGGTTGTTGCTAATTGTTGTTGACTTGGACTCTAATAGCAATTCAAACTATTTGACTTGATTAAGATCATTATCTCTATCTTTAAAATGGTTGATTAAGATTCATATTGTACACATTGCTTAGTGCAAACGTTTCATATGTTTATTCTGGTCCAACCAAGGTTTGGTCGGTCTGGTTCTTCTTTAGTCGACCTAGGTAGTTTTATTATGAATTATCCATAATATAAGCTCCCAATCACTCGATCATATGTTAACTCTGTATTTGGGCCAAGGGACTAAGTTTTTCTCAACAAGGATTTGATACAGACGAGCGATTTTTCGCTTGACTTGTGCTCAATCAATTTTAAAAACAATGTCAATGGCGCATTCGTGTCGATGTGACAATTGCGCAGAGTAGGATGCTAGAATTTGATATGATTGTTCTTTTCTGAGTTACAACTCAACTTGCTTGATAGTCATTTCTAATTAAAAACTAACTCATCAATCCCTATTTATTCTCCCTTCTTTTCTCTCTCATATTTTCTTCCTTTTTATTATCTTATGTTAAAGTAAATTTTAGAAGAAAAAAAATCTTATTAAGTAATCAAAAAATCAAAATGTCATTCTTAATTAGAAACCTAACTCTTCAATTCTTATTTATTCTCTCTCTCCTCTCTCTCCTCTCTCTCCTCTCTCTCCTCTCTCTCCTCTTTTCTTCCTATTTATTCTCTTCCCTTTCTATAAGGGTGGGTTAAGATCATTTGGAAAAAGAAAAAAAAATATATTCCACAATTAGGTATTTTTTTCTTTCTCAATTTATTTATCCTTTCTATTTTTCTCTCTCTCTTTTTTTTTTCTTTTTTTTTTTAATTTTTTTTTTTACTTTTTTACTCTTTTCATTTGATTTTATATTCTATGATTCTTTATTTCTTGTGCAATTTTCGTTATTTGATTTTGTATTGTGGTTCCTATTTATTCTCTTCCCTTCCTATAAGCGTTGGTTAAGGGCCTGTTTGGTTGTGAAAATCTCTAAATTTCATGAAATTTAGAGATTCATCTTTTTACATTAAAAACATTAATCTGTAGATTTATGAGTATGGAGTGAAATCCAGAGATTTCATTGCCACTATAAAAACACTACACATTTGTGCATTCACAAAAATCATGTCGACTGAATATTTTTTTAGGATGAATCCACAAATTTTATTCCACAACCAAACAGTTAATTTATGAATTATGACTCCATAGATTTGAAGTTTCTAGATATTTGAAATCGCCGGACTCATGTAACCAAATAGGCCTTAAGAAAATTTGGAAAAAAAAATCTAGGTACTCTTTCTCTTTCTCAATTTATTTATAGTTTATCTATTTTTCATTTTATTTTATTTTTTTTTGTTATTCTTTTTATTTGATTTTATATTATGTGTTTCTTTATTTCTTCTACAATTTTCGCTATTTGATTTTGTATTGTGAATAAAATGTCTATATTAGTAGGTAACTAACTACTATTAGTTTGCATCTTACATAAAAAAAAAAATTGATTTACATTTCTTACCAAAGAAAATTTTGACTTGCATCTAACTTTTTAGGGTTGAAGTTATGTGTATATATTTTTTTATATTGTTGCTTTAATTTTATTATATTTTGTCAAAAAAAATATCATTATCAATAATTTACCTTCTTTTTTTTCAAATACGTGTGGGCCCCACAAAATATATGTGAATCTATTGTTTAATATAATAAAATAATTTAGAGGTGGGCCCCCAAGTGGGTCTTATAAGGGCACACACAATATGTGTGGCAAAAAAGCATTAGTGCTTCCCAAATGGGAAGGTTATCTGACTTTTATTCTTCGCCCCCCCCCCCAAATATTGCATCCTGGGTCCGCCCCTGTCAACAGTTGGTCGAGTTTTTTTGGATCAACAACATTATATATGTTCTTGCCTTTGCTCACTTTGTGTGGTCGATCGCAGCATTCTTCTTGTATGTTTCTTTTGTTATTTTCTTGGTTGAGCATTCTTCCATGGTCGATCAAAGACTTCAAAAACTTTTAAGTTGCTAAATGAAAAACTTTTAAGTAGCCATGTTCTTGATGTTGATCTTTCGATCTGGAAGTTCCTTAGGATGATAGAGTCCTCGCTGGTCTCTCAAACCAAATGGTGAGAGTCCTTGTTGGTCTCCTTGTCCAACCATGAATCCATTTAGAAGTCTTCGAAAGTTAGTTGAACTCTACCCGTGTTCATTGTTTAATGTGCACGTTATCTTACACAGTTCACCCAAGTTCAACCAAGTTCTGATCGGTTTGGTCCATTTGTGGTTGACCCTAGTCGTCTATTTTAGGTCGACCATAAAGTCACTTGGTCATGGTGACTTCATGCTCGGATTAAGGGACTAGGTCTTCCTCTTAATCAAGCTTTGATTTGGTAGTGCTCAAACCATTGATCTGGTCGAACTAGTCATGGCCGAGCAGAATGATTGAAGTGGTCGAGCTCTTGAGCTTTCATTCTAAGTTGTCAGTTCTCAATCAGCCAAGAAGGAGACTAGTGTTGTTGAACAAGATGAGTTTGATGAATGAGGCTCTAGCTAGTCTGGTCAAGAAGGCTCCACCAATGAGGAAGACGAGGTTGGCCAGACTACAACTTTTCTTGGTTTGACCTAGGTTTAGTCGTCCATATGTTGGCCTTTGTAAAACTTTTGTTATTTGATAGCAAGTTTGTTTGGTTGACCCTGTATTTGTCACACATTGTGTTAATCCTTTGGTTATCTTTGTCGCCTCTTTGGTTATCTATCATTGATCATCCTCTTCCTTGATCTATGACTTTGCCAAGTTGCCATACTTACATGTTCGTGACTTTGCCAAGTTTCCATAGTTACTTGTTTGGTATATGTATATATATGTTCAACCACTTCTCCAAGCATGATAATTGGGAATTGGTCATCAAAGCAAATTGATGCTAAACAACGAGAAGTGAAATTTGCATCGATGTTAAAACAGCGAATTGAAAATTTGTTCATAAAGCAAACTGATGCTAAACAATGAATTTGCTCCAAAAGAGAACTAATGCTAAAGAGAAAATTTTACATCGATGCTATATAGCCAATCAAATATTTGCTCGAAAAGCGAACTAATGCTAAATTGCAAAATATTGTTCTAGTCGAGTTGAGTCATTGTTCTAGCCGAGTAGAAACACTCTAGTGTTGGTAGAGCACAATCATTCTAGTGCCCAAACCATTTTGAAAAGACTTGCTCAAAAAGGGAAATTTACTTCGACGCTAAATTTTTAATCAAAGATTTGCTCAAAAAACCAAATTTGATGCTAAATAGCCAAATTTTGTTCTGGTCGAGTTGAGTAGAGAGAGAGAGAGAGAGAGAGAGAGAGAGAGAGAGAGAGAGAGAGAGAGAGAGAGAGAGAGAGAGAGAGAGAGAGAGAGATTTGCGTATGGGTTTTTCTTGCACACACACACCATGAACCCATCAAACAGGAATGATAACAGATGCAGAAAGTAGATAGTGATGTTCCCAGGTCTTAATTCATGTTTGCATTAGGTGATTAACTCATATAAATTATCAATTGAATCAAAAGAAAAACGCAACCTATAAACCCTAACCTAGCCTAACCATTCGGTGGTGTGATTTACCTAGAAATCAGAAGCAATAAGAAGAAGAGACACAGGGCATTTGATTACGGAGTTCGGCTCTTGCGAGCCTACGTCTCCGGGACTCAAGACTGAAGTCCGATCCACTATGAAATGAAATAGAAACTTACAAGATGTTAGGGATGAAACCGTATACAGAATAATCACAATAGGGCAACCATATGACACCAAATCACCGTCGAGTGTCCTTCTCAACAAGCCGAACAAAAGCCCTCTTTCACCACCGAAGCAACGCATCAAGAACAAAAGTCGCCATGAACGAGCCAGAGAGAAAACTCATAAAACCCCAAATCTGAATCATGTATAGCATCTCAGAGATCTCTCTAATTTTCCCTAAAATTACCAACGAACCTTCTTCTCCCTCCTCTGAACACTCCTTGCTCAGAGCTCCTTCAAGATCGTCCAAGAACCAGATCAATCGATGAAGAACAGAGAGAAACGAAGATCGCCATCGCCAGAGCCATTTTTCCCAAATTCCAGAAACTCGTTTTGCATACGAGTGACTCAAACCGGATCAGAGAATAACATATACAATGAAGTGAACCAAGTGAACCGAAACCGGTTCAATAGAAACCAAACCTAGGAAATACCCAGATTACCCCAACAATCTCCCCCTTAATCTGGTAAGCCTAAAACAACATCATAGTAGACCGGGCTTCAACCGTCATCGTCCAAGTGTACCTGCACAAACAAAATAACAAAGACCACAGTACAAAGCAAACAAAAAATATGCAAAATACCTAGACATGCACTAACCATGCAACACTAAAGGACTCACAGCAGGCACACCATGCAACAAATGCAACAGGTAGAGAAACCCATAATCAACAACAACTCCTAGTTCACAACTCAACCAAATCAACATGGAGAGTACATATGCACACACCAGGCATATATCTCATAACAGAGAAAAACAGAACAAGAGTCACAAAATTTGGGCAGCATCTCCCCTAAAACTGCAACATATGCAAACCTGATAAACAAACACAAGACATACCTGGACATCACCAAACCATAGATAAATGAAAAACAATGTATACAATCTCCACAAAAGGTAATAACCCACCACATAGACTTACTCATGCCAACCAAAGCATAATAAATATATGAATTAAAACAAGTAAGACTTTAAACAAGAGACTGGTATAAACTTCAAGAAATCCATGGTGATATCCAAAAGCAACCTAGATAGACAGAACCTCACAAACATCAACAGATGAACAACATGGATCCAGACATAATTGACAATGGCAATACAGCTCATGAATCTACAAATGCTTACAATATAAGCCAAGTCAAGTCTAAAACACATCACATGATACATAAGAAAACTTAACCAATTAGAGAAGAGAGATTAAACAATTCAAATATATAAAACATAACAAGTAAGCATAAATCTCTTCCCCTCAATCAGTAGATCCCAAAACTTAGGAAATTCCTAACAAATCCATGTATTTTCATTTCAAATTCTGATTTTAAACCTTCCCCAAGGAATACAATCATGCAATCAATATGTGAACCACATAAATGTAGATATAAGACACAGAAAATGAAATGAGAAACTAGAGGCAACTGTCAACCTAAAATGCAAATACAATGCAAAAAACTCAAACATCAAGTCTTATATATCAAATGCCAAGGGTATTCAAATGAAATCACAACAGAATTCATTAACAAGTCATATTTTCAAATTCAGTTGTTAAAATGCCTAAAGAAGTTGCAAATCTTTCTTTCTTCCACACTAAAGTAAAGAAAGACAACAAGTATCCAATTACCCATTAAAATAATGAAGAGAGTAACTCAGGATAGCAAACATTCTTATAGCCTTACATTTAACCAACAAGATGAAAATATTCTAAACAAACCCAAATAGGCAATAACACTCCTCAATCCATCACTGGCTTACTACCACTACTCAAACCAGGACCTCTTCACCCACTCACCACACATGACGGGCACAAGTCACAACTAGACACATCCAGGTCACCTAGAGTAGAAACCAAACCAGAGATAAAAGAAGTAAACTCAAAAAGACTTAACAACTCTGACCTACAAGACCAGACTCAATGACCACATAAAAATATAACTGCAAACAAGACATAATCTAACCAATAAAACTGGTGCAAGTCATCTTACCAGACAACTCCATAAATCTGACAATAAATACTCCCAAATCAAAATCACACAAGCTGACAGACCATATCCCCTGAATCTCATGTGAACCCCAACAACCTGTGAGGACACACCCTCTTGACAATACCTATGTCAAGACCAGCACTAATGCTGAACCGGAGAACAAACCTCTCCCCCTGGAGACCAACCTCTCCAAGCACTTGACAACACTGTGTCAAAACCAGCACTCATGCTGAACATGGAGACTATACCTCTCCAAACACCAGGGATATACCTAATGCTATACCAAGTGAAATAGGAATCATCATGTGTGTAACTAACTGTACTAAACAGTCTCAACACCACCTATAACCACTCTAGCATAAAAACTCAGTCAGACATGTATATCAATGCAAATAAAAGCATCCATGAGAGTACAAAACATATTGTCCCAGATTTATTAAAAAATAAACAGCTTCCTTACACAAGCATATCACCTTAAAGATAAATAGACCACCTCCCTTTAACAAATGAACAAAATAGGATAAACCAAAGTATGCATCCAATGGAAACCCCAAATAATCAGGTCTTAAAACAAGGTTCATGCTAATACAGAAAGCACCTAGGTCATCAAAGGATCTCAAACATGTTTATTTCACCAGAATTAGGCACATTATTATTAGATGTCTCATCTTCTAGCAGTTTTCTCTTATATGTAAAACAATTTTTCTTAAAGTGTCCTACTTTCTTGCAAAAGAAGCATCTCTTGAGGTTTGCATCAGACTTGTTGTTCCCATTATTATTCTTATTGTTATTCTCATGACTTTCAAATACTTTTCCCTTCCCTTTGGGTCTCCCTTTTTTGTAAGAGCCTTTGCCCTTAACAAACAGATTTTCCCCACTGTCCTTAGTCTTACCAGAAGCCAATAGTTCAGACTCCCTATTCTTTAAGGCATCAATTAGTTGTTCTAGGGAAATGTTTTGACAAGCATACTTGATTGAGTTCTTAACAATAAGATAATCATTATAAAGTGAATTAAATAGGATAATAGACAAGTCCAGATTTTCCAATTTAGTCTTCTCCCCTGTATTGGTTAAGTCTTGAATCAACTTCTTAAATATATCTAGGTTCTTGTCAAGGCTGATCGTAGGGTCCATCTTAAACCCATACAACCTCTCCTTTAAATAAATTTTGTTACCTAGATTCTTTTTTTGATAGATCTGTTCAAGCTTATTCCAAACTTTAATAGGAATATTGTCATCATCATCAAGACACCTGATAACCCCATCAGTGATGTTCCAGAGCATGCAACCAATGGCATTCTCCATCACTTCAGTCCTCAAGACTGGGTCAATGCTTTCAAAGAAAGCAACTGGGTCATCTATTGATCTTAGGAGCTTTTGCTGAGCCATTAAAGTCCGGACCTTTCTCTTCCAAATCTCAAAGTCCCCTGTCCCATCAAACTTCTCAATGTCTACCCTGGAATCCCCCATAGGAGTATCCAAACTTAGGTAACTAGGATTCCCCCCTAGACCTACTGCTCTACCCGAGCCTGTGGTAACCCCACTGACCACACTGGGAGGAGTACCCTCCCTTGGTAGACCAAATCCCTTGCTTGACTCCACTTTGGAGCAGGTAAATCACAACAAATCAGTATATAAGAAATAATTCAAACAATACTGATATAAACAATTCTGAGAAAGGAAGATTAAACTAATCAAGCATCAATTAATCACACTTTGTTTGCTAATATCATTCAAAACAAAAAAACATCAGCATTTATTTAATTAGATGTTAACACAACAGGCCAATACAAACCAAGTAAAGTGCCAATATAACAAACTAATATAATAATGCAATTTTATAAAAGAATATTTAGCAAAAAATATATAACAGTGATTAATTAAACATTAACCATATCAGAATATCTTCTCATACATAGGCTTATTCCATTACAATAAAAAAAAACCAGATCAAGCATAGGACCGAATGTTAACAGCAGAGTTATAAGGCAGTAGAAGCAGGTACCTACAAGATTTGAAATTAAAAATTGAAAAAAAAAAACAACCTAAAACCTTATGAGATCAAACATCAAATTATTATGTAAATAACATACGTAACCTAATTTGATAACAACTAACACCTTCTAACAAGGCTAACTGGATAACACAGGTTAACAGGCTAACAGTGGTAGAACTAAACAAAAAATCAGATTATATATATTGTTGGAATTTATTAATTTGATTAATAAATTAAATGCCCAAGGGCAATATTGGAAACTCACTGTTAGGGCGGTTACAAAATAGGTTATATATTTTAGTAACCACCGCATTAGTGAGTAAGAAACGGAGTGATTCATTCGCACGAGCGAATCTCTGAGAAACGGCGGCTCCATCTCTCTCTCCCTCTCTCTTAGAATCGCAGGCTTAGATTTTCTTCTTTGCTAGTATTTGATCTTCATTTCAATTAATCCACGGCATTTGGGTTGTGGATATTATTCCCTTTCCCTGTGATTGAGGAATCTCGCCGGTAAATCTTTGGTGGTGGAACGAGGACGTGGATCTAGACTTCCGCTGTGAATACTTCAAGTAAGGGAAAGCGAATTCAGGTAAGGAATTTTTTCCCCATCAATTAATTGAATTGAATTAATTTTGATGTATTACCAACATATATAATCAAATCTGAACCAACAATGGTTGAAAACTATACAGAACAAATGTATATCATCAATTCTAACCAACAGATGCAGAAAAATATATACAACTGTATATAATCAAGTCCTGGACAGAAGAGCAGCAGCCGAAGCATACACAGATTATATAATCAGAAAAAATGATTCAATAATTTAACCTGAAATTACCTATGAGATCATATAAACCAATTAAGCATAAAACTCATAGATAATAGCAATTAGTCTCCACAGAATCACAAGAAAAAGAAAATCACCGAAACACAGGCTATCTCAGACTAACATGGCTAACAGGCTGACATGCTAACAGGCAGAAATTATACAAACAAAAAACAAATTATGTATATCATCAATTCCTAACTAGAAGTAGCAGTAGCCAAAACTGTAACCAGCATAAGCAGTAGCCAAAGCTCAACCGAAACACATAGCCTGGGCTCTGATACCAATTTGATGTTCCCAGGTCTTAATTCATGTTCGCATTAGGTGATTAACTCATATAAATTATCAATTGAATCAAAAGAAAAACGCAACCTATAAACCCTAACCTAGCCTAACCATTCGGTGGTGTGATTTACCTAGAAATCAGAAGCAATAAGAAGAAGAGACACAGGGCATTTGATTACGGAGTTCGGCTCTTGCGAGCCTACGTCTCCGGGACTCAAGACTGAAGTCCGATCCACTATGAAATGAAATAGAAACTTACAAGATGTTAGGGATGAAACCGTATACAGGATAATCACAATAGGGCAACCATATGACACCAAATCACCGTCGAGTGTCCTTCTCAACAAGCCGAACAAAAGCCCTCTTTCACCACCGAAGCAACGCATCAAGAACAGAAGTCGCCATGAACGAGCCAGAGAGAAAACTCATAAAACCCCAAATCTGAATCATGTATAGCATCTCAGAGATCTCTCTGATTTTCCCTAAAATTACCAACGAACCTTCTTCTCCCTCCTCTGAACACTCCTTGCTCAGAGCTCCTTCAAGATCGTCCAAGAACCAGATCAATCGATGAAGAACAGAGAGAAACGAAGATCGCCATCGCCAGAGCCATTTTTCCCAAATTCCAGAAACTCGTTTTGCATACGAGTGACTCAAACCGGATCAGAGAATAACATATACAATGAAGTGAACCAAGTGAACCGAAACCGGTTCAATAGAAACCAAACCTAGGAAATACCCAGATTACCCCAACAGATGGGAAGACCAGCAACTTATGGAGGCAACAAGATTTAGAAGTTGCATCATATATCCCATAGAGGTAGTGAGCTTTTCGGATGAATAGAGTGTGGATCTAGTCCCCTCTTTCTTATGAAAGTCTAGCAGAACCCATACTTCAAGAACAGTGTTATTACTGGAGCTCAAGGAAGATGAACTCCCTTGTATATTCTTCAAGTGATGAGGTCCAGATACCAATTTGGAAAATGGGAGTGTAGTCTTGTGACAAGTTTCCTTTCTAGTGTCTATGGAAAACAAGTAGTCATGACCATCCTCAAAGCTCAGCTAATGCAAGGAATTAAATAATAATTGGTCATTGATTTGATAATGACCCATCTTAATTATTTGTATTATTTTGTTGCAAGTGCCACCATATAACACAGATAGAACTCAATTCCCTCCAACACTCAAGCATTGAGCAGTCGATAGATGACTTTCTATTGTTAATTGTCACACTACTCTTTGAATCATCACGCATGTGGGGCTTACTTCTCTTTGATTCGCTGAAGGCCTCCCTATGAAATCTTCCCCTAGTGCGTTGGGTCTTACTTGCACTTCTCAAAGAAGTCCACTAGAAGTTCAGTAGCCTGGTCTCCCTGGTATGGATCGATATGGTAGCCAGATACTCCATGAACTATGATCTCAGCTATACCCTATTAGAAAAACTAGCTAAAAGACAGAATCAAGAAGAATTAATCTACAAAATAAGAAATTAATATTTGACAAACTCATGATAGAATTAACAAACCTCTTCGAAGATAAATTCCAACCTTGTAGAGATGATATAAGAAGAAAAAGAAGATCTAACACCACTGTAGCAAAAGTGAAGGATGAGACTTGAAAATTAACATCACAACAAGTAACACGTTCGATGCCAAGGATCTCACAAGCAATCAGGGTGCTCACCCCAGCTGGACAGGTATACCATCACTTTGTATTTTGAACTTCTGAAAATAATTCTTATCCTTTTGCATATGTGACCTTGAGATATATATATATATATATCTCTAGGGTGGAGATGACTAGCCATAAAGTCCACCCTAAGTGAGATGCTAGCCCACTAATGCTCATATCCAGAATGCCCTTAAAGCTTACCTTGACAATAACTAAAAAGCCCCCAAAAGAATAATATAGTACGTTATGATCTGATGAAATATGACAATATGATTTACAAAAAATTATCTATAGTTAGGTAATCAACGTATGGCTTCCATATGATTTCTGTATTTTAGACAAAATTAGTTTTCATTATTTGCCAATGCATGGCTGGTTGAGTGGTAAAGATCCATACTTCTCAGTGGAGAGGTCTTGGGTTTGATCTTTGCAGACGGCATTATATTTCTAGTATTAAAAAAGCACTAGTACAAAAAAAAAATAAAAAAATTCACTATTCATTTTTCGAAAAAATAGTTGAATTGGAGTTCGATAAACCGATTCAGTTTTTTATGCTCGAAAAACGTACCACTGTAAATATATTACTCAAAAACGCATCAGGTTTTAGTTTTACAAAACACTTATTCATTTTACTGCCAATTTAATGGAAGTGCGAACAAAAGCAAAAAAGTGCCCATTTTCACTCCTTTGACTGTGTCTCTTGGAAATCGCTGTGGAAGGAGATTCGCCATTGCTGGAACAGGTATCCTACAACGCTCCGGCGTCTGGAACTCCGGCATCTCCAGGCCTCCGGATTTCTCTTCTTTTCAAATCCATGAAACCCCTTTCCGCGCCTTGGATTCTGGTTCAATTTCGTCGTTAATTTTTTCAGCACACAAGAAAGTGTCATCGTCGATTCGTTTCTTTGTAGCAACGTAAATCCAGGTGGTGCGTTGAGGCAAAAAATCGGCCATCTCAAGTGAAACCAGTAACAGATTTACTTCTTTACGTGCCATTTTCAAGTCTCAAGTTATTCTTGACTCTGCAACGGATCTCTCAATTCCTCGAATAAGGTTACTTTCGTCCTTAGTTTCTGTTTTGTTGTATTTTATCTAGTTTTGTATTTTTTATTTTCTCTCTTCCATCCTAGCCGTACAACTTTCACCATCAGACAGAAGGTTCTTGTGGGTTTTCTTTTTGGAGCGGTTATTTGATTCCTTTATCAATGTCTCCAGGGTTTGATAGTTAAACCCAATTTGCATGCTCTAGTCTACTCTAAGTATAGAAAGAGACAGAAAGAGCAAATGTTTACTTATAAGTTGGGGGAGGCAGAGAGAAGCCAGTTTCTTGTCCACCCTTAAACCAGTTGCTTCTATGGTTGTAGGAGTCTGAAAGTTCTGCAGGGCTTCTCTGTCAAATGTGTTCAATTTTTATTACATATATTGTTGAGGTATTTGAGTCATACCAACTTATGTTGGGGTACTCAAGTTATACCCAACTTATTGTTGAGGTATTTGAGTCATGCTCAACTCAACTTATGTTCTAATATGAGCCATCAGATTAATTACGATCTAACGGTGTAATGGGCCTTTGTAGGAGAGTCCAATTACCAATAGAACTCAATATTTATTCTATAAATACTAGCTGGAAGCAGCGGTCTGGGTATTCCAATCTAGATACTCAGAGTGTAATGTTTTAAGCAACGTTGTGGTTAAACCCTAACCTTAACAGTCTTAAAGCATTATCTTTTTTTGAGAAGTTCTTGTTCGGAAAAGGTGATCAACGCTGCTTGGAGTGTTCTGCGATTCAAGTAATCAGTGAGTAATCCTCCCTCACAAGTAAGTGGCTCCTCTATCTTTACCTGATTTCCTTTTGAAGAATAAGACTTTCTTTTAGTAATCTGTTCCAAATTTTGAACAGATGAATTGATTAAGAATTCTGATCAGCGTAACGATTATTAAAGTACTTTAGCTCATGCGTTGAAAGTGGGGATAGTATTATGATTGAACTTTTTGAGCAAAGTAATCATTGTTTTTCTCTTTCTTGAATTGAGTTATTTAAAGTGCTTTAGATCATGCGTTGAAATTGGGGATGATATTATGAACTTTTAGTGACTCGATTGCTGAGAAACAAAAAGCAATTCTGATAATACCATACTTTTGGTTTTGACTCGTTTAATGAGATTCAAAGTTATATTTTGAAAATCAAAATTATTTTGAGTTTCTCACATTGTCAATTTTGTTTTTCTTGGAACTCGGTTTTATGAGGTTTACATAAAGTAACTTGAGTTTTAACAAAAAAGACAAAAACGACATTATGAATTCGGTTTCTTGAGAACTGAACCTTATTTTTTTTATTGATGTTGTTTATTAATTTTTAAACAGTGAATCGATTATTTTTCATATGATCGAACATCTTGAAAGTGATTTAACGAGGAAAGTGATGTTTAATGTTAACGTTAACTTTTTCCTACTTGACTCATTTTACGTGAATTCTCTATTGCATGAAGACTTTATAAAAGTAGAATATATGGTTAACCGTTAGTACTGGCTACTAAGGTACCCTCAATAGTTGCCATATTAACAGTTGTAATTATTCCCTGTATCTTTCTTTAATTGTTTTTTATATGCAGGATTATAATGGATGTTGTTCCAATTGACATGGTCAAACTTCAGACCTTTACTGGATCTGAGTTTAATGTCTGGAAAAGAAAAACACAATTTAGATTAAGGTATTTGAATGTGTTTTATACAGTACAAACCTCTTTTGAAAATACTGTTAAGGAAATCGATGAATCACAATGGAAAAGAGATGAGGTTTTCTGCAGACACTATTTGTTGAATGTCCTGTCAAATAGACTTGCAAAAAAACTATAGCAAGTTTGAAAGTGCTAAAGAAATATGGGACAACCTGGATGCTCAATATAAAAAAGAGGAAGAATTGTCCAAAACTCATCAAGTGGATAAAATTCATGGACTTCAAATTTGTTGAAGACAAAGAAATACTCCCTCAAGTTACAAATCTTGAAAACCTGAGATCCAAACTAGTCACAGAGAAAATAAATATTTGTGATAAATTTCTTGTTGGGGCAATTATATATAAGTTACCATCAACCTGTCACTCATTTAAGATTGAGATGTATAGGAAAAAGGTACAGGTGGGGCTGAATGATCTCAAACGGTTCATACGAATCGAAGATGAGAACAGACTTAGAAACAACTTGGAGATGGTGAATAGACAAAAATCTACTGCGAATATGGTCACTCATCCCAAATATAACTCTAAGAAAACAAAGCCACACAAAAGTGAACCCAATAAGTTGGAGGCCAAAAAGACTATCTTAAACAAAAATAAGGGCAAGTTCCACAACTGTGAAAAATGGGGACACTATGCGACTGAATGTAGACTACCAAAAAGGAGTGATGGATACACTAAAAAGAAAGAAGTCAACATGATGACTGATAACATTGAGCCTAGACATTTTGTAGCAGGAAGTCAAGACCAGTACTTCTTTAGATTGGTGATTGGACTCAGGAGCTACATGTCATGTTTGCCAATATAAGAACTTGCTGACTGACAACATTGAGGTTTCAGAGACTGTAACAGTTGCTAATGGAGCATCAACCATGGTAACTCAGAGAGGAACTGCAAATCTGATTCTATTTTCATGTAAGAGACTAATTTTAAAAGATGTTAAAGTAGTTTCTAATTTAGAAAAGAATTTAATTTCACTTAGCCTTTTACGCAATGCTGTCATGTGTATTTCTTTTCATAATGGTAGTGTAACTTTAACTGTTAACTCTTACTACTTTGGACGTGCTTATCTAATAAATGGTATGTATAAATTGAGTTTAGGAAATGAGACCATAAACCATACTAGTTTAAGTTTAATTGATCCTAATACATTGCATTGTAGCTTGGGACATGTGAATTATAGGAAGATGGTCTAGTTTTCCAAAATTTATAACATACCATTAGATACCTCTAAAGGTTTTAACAGATGTGAAGTGTGTGCCCAAACAAAAATTACTAGAATACATTTTCGTCAGGTTTCTAAAAGCACACAACTTTTAGAATTAATACATTCTGATCTTTGTGATTTTAAAAATTTCACAACTCGAGGAAGACGGAAGTATTTAATTACCTTTATAGACGATTTCTCTAGATATTGTCATATTTATCTGTTAAAATCAAAAGATGAAGCATTTGAAAAATTCAATTCAAGATTTTTAAGAGTAGAGTTGAAAATCATTTAAATTTGAAAATTAAACAACTTAGAAGTGATAGAGGAGGTGAATATTCTTTGACAGAGTTCAAAACTTAGGTGATAAAGGTGCAGTAATTTAAAAAATTATACCTTTAGAGGCACAAAAAGTTTTGAACTCTGTCAAAGAATATTCACCTCCTCTATCACTTCTAAGTTGTTTAATTTTCAAATTTAACTGATTTTCAACTCTACTCTAAAAAATCTTGAATTGAATTTTTCAAATGCTTCATCTTTTGATTTTAACAGATAAATATGACAATATCTAGAGAAATCGTCTATAAAGGTAATTAAATACTTCCGTCTTCCTCGAGTTGTGAAATTTTTAAAATCACAAAGATCAGAATGTATTAATTCTAAAAGTTGTGTGCTTTTAGAAACCTGACGAAAATGTTTTCTAATAATTTTTGTTTGGGCACACACTTCACATCTGTTAAAACCTTTAGAGGTATCTAATGGTATGTTATAAATTTTGGAAAACTAGACCATCTTCCTATAATTCACATGTCCCAAGCTACAATGCAATGTATTAGGATCAATTAAACTTGAACTAATATGGTTTATGGTCTCATTTCCTAAACTCATTTTATACATACCATTTATTAGATAAGCACGTCCAAAGTAGTAAGAGTTAACAGATAAAGTTACACTACCATTATGAAAAGAAATACACATGACAGCATTGCGTAAAAGGCTAAGTGAAATTAAATTCTTTTCTAAATTAGGAACTACTTTAACATCTTTTAAAGTTAGTCTCTTACATGAAGATAGAATCAGATTTGCAGTTCCTCTCTGAGTTACCATGGCTGATGCTCCATTAGCAATCACATCTCGAAACCTCGATGTTGTCAGTCAGCAAGTTCTTATATTGGCAAACATGACATGTAGCTCCTGAGTCCAATCACCAATCTAAAGAAGTACTGGTCTTGACTTCCTGCTACAAAATGTCTAGGCTCAATGTTATCAGTCATCATGTTGACTTCTTTCTTTTTAGTGTATCCATCACTCCTTTTTGGTAGTCTACATTCAGTCGCATAGTGTCCCCATTTTTCACAGTTGTGGAACTTGCCCTTATTTTTGTTTAAGATAGTCTTTTTGGCCTCCAACTTATTGGGTTCACTTTTGTGTGGCTTTGTTTTCTTAGAGTTATATTTGGGATGAGTGACCATATTCGCAGTAGATTTTTGTCTATTCACCATCTCCAAGTTGTTTCTAAGTCTGTTCTCATCTTTGATTCGTATGAACCGTTTGAGATCACTCAGCCCCACCTGTACCTTTTTCCTATACATCTCAGTCTTAAATGAGTGACAGGTTGATGGTAACTTATATATAATTGCCCCAACAAGAAATTTATCACAAATATTTATTTTCTCTGTGACTAGTTTGGATCTCAGGTTTTCAAGATTTGTAACTTGAGGGAGTATTTCTTTGTCTTCAACAAATTTGAAGTCCATGAATTTTATCCACTTGATGAGTTTTGGACAATTCTTCCTCTTTTTTATATTGAGCATCCAGGTTGTCCCATATTTCTTTAGCACTTTCAAACTTGCTATAGTTTTTTTGCAAGTCTATTTGACAGGACATTCAACAAATAGTGTCTGCAGAAAACCTCATCTCTTTTCCATTGTGATTCATCGATTTCCTTAACAGTATTTTCAAAAGAGGTTTGTACTGTATAAAACACATTCAAATACCTTAATCTAAATTGTGTTTTTCTTTTCCAGACATTAAACTTAGATCCAGTAAAGGTCTGAAGTTTGACCATGTCAATTGGAACAACATCCATTATAATCCTGCATATAAAAAACAATTAAAGAAAGATACAGGGAATAATTACAACTGTTAATATGGCAACTATTGAGGGTACCTTAGTAGCCAGTACTAACGGTTAACCATATATTCTACTTTTATAAAGTCTTCATGCAATAGAGAATTCACGTAAAATGAGTCAAGTAGGAAAAAGTTAACGTTAACATTAAACATCACTTTCCTCGTTAAATCACTTTCAAGATGTTCGATCATATGAAAAATAATCGATTCACCGTTTAAAAATTAATAAACAACATTAATAAAAAAAATAAGGTTCAGTTATCAAGAAACCGAATCCATAATGTCGTTTTTGTCTTTTTTGTTAAAACTCAAGTTACTTTATGTAAACCTCATAAAACCGAGTTCCAAGAAAAACAAAATTGACAATGTCAGAAACTCAGAATAACTTTGATTTTCAAAACATAACTTTGAATCTTGTTAAACGAGTCAAAACCAAAAGTATGGTAGTGTCCGAATTGCTTTTTGTTTCTTAGCAATCGAGTCACTAAAAGTTCATAATATCATCCCCAATTTCAACGCATGATCTAAAGCACTTTAAAGAACTGAATTCAAGAAAGAGAAAGACAATGATTACTTTGCTCAAAAAGTTCAATCATAATTCTATCCCTAATTTCAACGCATGAGCTAAAGTACTTCAATAATCGTTACGCTGGTCGGAATTCTTAATCAATTCATCCATTCGAAATTCGGAACAGATTACTAAAAGAAAATCTTATTCTTCAAAAGGAAATTAGGGTAAAGATAGAGGAGCCACTTACTTGTGAGGAAGGATTACTCATTGATTACTTGAATCTCAGAACACTTCAAGCAGCGTTGATCACCTTTCCCGAACAAGAACTTCTCAAGAAAATATAATGCTTTAAGATTGTTAAGGTTAGGGTTTAACCACAACGTTGCTTTAAACATTACACCCTGAGTATCTAGATTGGAATACTCAGACTGCTGCTTCCAGCTAGTATTTATAGAATAAATACCGAGTTCTATTGGTAATTGGACTCTCCTACAAAGGCCCATTACACCGTTAGATCGTAACTAATCTGATGACTCATATTAGAACATAAGTTGAGTATGACTCAAATACCTCAACAATAAGTTGGGTATAACTTGAGTACCTCAACATAAATTGGGTATGACTGAAATACCTCAACATATGAACATATATCTCAAGACTTACCCATTCTGATGGTTTAAATACTGTTTTCAGTTGCATATTGTTGGAGTAAGTGAAGCCTCCGATATTTACAGATCAAAATGGTTTCTGGAGAGTTGGTTTCTAAAGTCAAATGCTTGAAACCCCATAATTCAGGCACTTTATTTGTAAGTGGACAATAGGGTTGGGTTGTAGAATATAGGGGTTGCATCAATGTCCCCATTTAATGCTATTGTTTTGTTTTGATTTTTTGGGTTCCTTCCCTGTATATTTTGATGTTCTTATTTATGATTATTGAAACTCTTGAGTTATTCCATACGAGTTGAAGTCTACCATCTTAACTTTCAGTTATGAACTTCTAGTCTTGGTTGGGGCACTGGAATTATGGACACAGTCGGTTTATATCCTTTTCCTAATAGAGACATGCCTCATGAAGAAGTGAAACATAAAAGAAGGGGAGGATAAAATCAGTGACTTACCAGATACCCTTCTTCGTTACAACCTCTATTTTCTTCCAACAATATATGCTCTTAGAACTTGCATTTTATCGAAAAGATGGAAGTACATCTAGACTTCTGTTACCAGTCTTGACTTTGATGATGGATTCTGCAATGGTGAACTTGGGAATAAGCGAATTGGAAAAAAAAGTAGTCAATTTTATACATTTTGTGGACAGGGTACTGATTCAAGAATGCCATGAATGTAAACAGATTTCTTAGTACATGTTTATCAAACATGTTTTGTTTTGAAAATGTTTAAGAGATATTTGGAACATTCTTATCAAACACTCAAAATTGCTATAAAAATTTTTTTTTTAAGCAAAAAAGTACCAAAAAATGTTTCTTTTTTTGGTTGCAGAAAACAGTGCTTCTAGCATAGAAAAGTTATCAAACCCATGCTAAATACTTGGGAAAGTATTCTTGCTGTCCCATCGAAGCTGCCTCTCAGTTCTGTTCTCCTTGGTATTCCCTCTGCAAGATCTCCCACATGCAGTTGCAAGGATTCCAGTGCCCCATCCACAATAACACTGCTTTGCCTCTTTACAGGTTAGATTTTAGCTCAGTTCTAAATTCTTCCTGGCTTTTTTCTCCTTTTTCTACATCCTGTGCCAATGACCCAGGTTCTGAATCAAGGGATGATAGTTGTCCCTAGAGTTCTTTCACCACCCCTGCGAGTTCTTCTGAACTTCATTCGGCTCCTGACCATCCCCAAGGATCAACATGCTTTGATTCCAAGATGATAGGACTCCCTTCTTCACTCAGCTGAATCACTCCAACACTCAAACACAAATACAGATATGCAAAGAGTATAAAACAGAGGAAGTACTGATTTGACTGATTCACATCCATCTATTCGTTCATCAATTAATTCATTCACAGAGAAACAGAGCAGCAGCACAACTCTAATCAGTTCAATAGATCCATAACTCAGTACATTGATTTAACTAGGAAACAGACAGATTGCATCTACTTTCTTTCACCTTACCTGAGAGTAGAACTCTCAGCAGCAGCTCTCCCTGCTCTTCCTTACTGAATTCTTCCTTCACTCTTTCCTTCAATCCTCCCTTCAAATATCCTCATAGCACCCTAATTAACTCCCTTTCAATGTCATCCACAATCTCTGAAAGTACCAACTCTGCTGTAATTTGCAAGGTTGAGGTTGCTGACCAATGCTAGACTGCCACCTGTCCTCTCATTTGCCTTTGTCTTCAGCAGACTCTGTCTCCAGTAGGCTTAGCTGGATTTGATGCCCTACTGCCCTTCCACTTGTTACAGTGTATACCTTATTTACTAGTGGCTTATCAAGCAGTTTTGCTATAAAAAGCTGAAGATCTCACTTAAACCACTGCCAACAAAAGAAAGAGACATAGCATACAAGACTATACTTGGTGCTTAAATAGATTAAATGATTTAGAGACTGATCTTGGAATGAAGCTTGCATAATAACTGATCAGTTTGAGTCGACAAAGCCATGAAGTCTACTTCTTATTGGACATAGAATCGTAATTTGATAGTTGGACTTTAGTAATTTGATATCCCATGGATATTTTTCTAGTAGTTTTAAAATTTTAATGGACCTCTTATAATTTTAATTTCTAATTTGATGAGCAATATTGACAATTGGTTGGCTAACAAGGCTCCAATCACTAACATTTGAAAATTCTTTCCAGAAGCAGGTTTTATTGCACCCCATTTGTGTTCTGTAAACTTTTCTAGAAACAGCTGTCTTTTAAACTGTCCTCATAATATAAGCATCAAGAAGTGTTTCTGGTGTTTCTCAGAGTAGAGTCACTGGTAACTTTATCAAATGGATCCTCAGTAATCTGATGAACAAAGCTGAAGAAACGGATGTTTCAAATCAGCCAGCTTAGGGAGGTCGAATCGTTTTAAAAGAAGAAGCTTGGACAACCTTGTCTCAATTTTCATATTATATATTGGTGGCAGTACCTGCTATACGCAACAAAATCTGGGTAGAAAATGATATTAATAGTTATAGCTGTTAATTACTGTTGTTCTTTTGTCTTATTTCCCCCCCCCCCCCCATCTCTTTTAACAAAGAGTTTCTATTTTTGGCTTATTTCTCACAGTGACAGAAAGAGGTCTTGGGGTCCCATTAATTTCAAAGGAAGTCATCAGAGATGATATTGTTGCAGTCGCCATCGAGATTTCTACTTCAGACATTATCGAATCGAGTACAAAAGTACGCCTGCCTTTATTGTAATCAGTTTCAGTTGAAAGTTTGCTCCTTTTTCAGTTATCACTGTCTTCACCTACATCATTTCATAATCATTCAGTCGTAATCATTCAGACTTTTGTAGGTACTAGTTTCTTTCTGAATTAGGTACCTTTTTCCTTTCTCTTATCAGTTTTGGTGTATGTACAAAAACTTTTGATGTAACCATTGGGGACTCCTACCCAATTTCCTGCAGCCCTCCAGGAATGCCGAATCTGACCAGGGGCGAAGTGGTCATTTTGTCCTCTTTTTTGAGGTCCTAATGGGTCTTATTGGATGCAGAGTACTGTTAGTAGTCCATATCTACTTTTATTTTTGTGTTTGAATCTGTCTATGATTAGCTATAAAGGAGTCCCTGTCCCATTAGGAAAGGTCTAGTTGTAATCCCATCTTAAATTGGTTTCCTTTTTAAGTTCAGTTTCTATTTAATTAGAAGCTCCTTAAAATAGAGTTTATTTGATTTGTTAGAGTCAAGTAGGAGTTCAAGTTTGATTTGCTTTTATGTTTGAGCTCTGGTAACCGTTCAATGTAAAGGCTATAAATGTAGCGCCCCCCCCCCCCCCGGCCCCCCGCCCCCCTGTAAGCAAAATGGTTGATGATATTTGAATAAAGAATTGATTGAAGGGATTGGTTGGAGTCGTAGGTTCCCAAGCAGGGAAGGCTGCTGGAATTTGTTAATTTCTGCAATTTCCAAGCTTCTCCCTCTCTCTCTTACTTGCGACAGCCATTACTTGAGGAACTACTGTAGAATTGTAAAGAACCCTAGCATCCTTGTATCTCCAAGTAAGTACTGAAGTCCACCCCAATCCTAGCCTCTTCCTTCTTCTTCTTCTCCCATTAGCAGGCCTTTCCTATCCCCCTAACTATAATTCTACCATGGCAGTCCCTTCCCCCATTGCAAATCATCCCAACTCCTCCCCAATGCTGTGGCATCCCCTCATCCCCTTCCCCTATCCTAATAATAACCCCCTCCCTTCCCTAGCACTAGACCTACAATTTCCAGTCCCCCTCTTCTTCCTCATTCAAAGCTCTAGAATATTAAAAACCAGAAAATAAAACCTAAACCCTAAGCTTCTGCTACCCAAGAGCTATCCTTATTAGGAATTAGCATCCCCCCCCCATACCCAAACTTCAATCCAAGGTTTCAGTCCTCCCCTCCCCTCTAAACCCTAGAAAATTATTCAACTCATCTTCTTCCTTAGAAACCCTAAAACCCTAAAGCTTCAAGCCTTCAAAACCCTAAATCTCCTTAACCCCTTATCCAAACCTAAAATCCTTTTTGGATTAGCATCCATATCACCTATTGAACGCTCAACCTAACCCTAGACCCAAGTCAAACTTGTAGAAACGCTGGATTCTCCTAATTTCCAAAACCCTAGCCTTTTAATTCCAGTCAGAAAATAAAGTTACAGCAAAGGAACAACATTGGAGTTCAAAACCTTAGCCTCCAAGACATAGCTGAATCTAACCCTACCCCTTTTCCAACCCTAGAACCGCTTAACCAGCCTATTTTCTTCAACCTTAGGATGTTCTAAACCCTAATTGACTGCTGATTTGCTTGAAGAGGATGCTGTGGGTGGACCTTGATCTAGGGCTTTCCTTCTATCAACCAAACCCTATATCCTCACATCAACTTTATAGTCAAAATTTCAGCTATTTACTTAGTGTTTCGCTTTGGTGGCTGAAAAAGGATATGGTATTTTTCTGTTTGTTATTTTACTATTGAAAGAGTGGGTGTAGTAATCACATTTTCTCAGTTGGGTGTTCAGTTATTTTATGGCAATGTGCTGATGCAAGTGCCTGAAGATCCTGTGAGAAAGAAAATATCAATTTAATGCTATTTTCATCCCCTTTTTATGGGTTGAACGACAGTCCATTAACAAAGGAGGAGATATAATGGATCCTTGACACAAGGAAGAATGAAGACAGTACAGATTAATGAACAACAATACTAAGGAATCAAAACCCAATCCTGCATGAGCAAAGGAGGAGGGTAGTACGCAGGACACAACAATCCTGCTTTTTTGGAGCATCAGTGGTTTCCATATATTATACCTACTGATGGGCCATCTATGTTAAAAAACTTGAACTATTCCATTTCTTATGTTATGGACCATGCATAATTTCAGTGGATAAGAAATTTTTAGATTGCCAAGGGTTTCCTAGTTCATCTGAAAAGTTGTTCCATTGAAAACATGTCATTTGGGCTTTAGGTGACAAATTGTGTGGGGAGGTTACACGGAGTCTGCATTTTTCGAGTATGAGGGTCCTTCATGAAAGGATACTGTATGATGAATCTTAATTTGATCTAACAGGTGACAGTGACTCAACAACCAGCTGATTTAGGTTTGGGAAAAACAATGAAAGGGTAGTATTGTCCCTTGCGCTTGCACTTGCACTGAATCCTGGATTATTTATTTATCTTTTGGCAATGAAACCGTAGACTAGGAATTTGCCCGCCTCATTAGCAGGCTTTTATTTCTACTTTAATCTTCTGTCATCAAGCCTACTGCCATTGCCACTAAACCTGCAACTTCTCAACAGAATTTCCTACAAGATACAAGCAAGGTTATTCTTGAGAGAGAGTTCTGACCAACCTTATCCGACCATTAGATCCCCTGTTTTTGAAACTTATTATCCCTCTTCCCTCCATTAGTGCAGCCTTTGATCTGATTGGCAGCCACATCAGATCTGTTAAAACCTCAAACTTCCATTAAGCCCTAACTTCCTTCGAAGTCCTAAAATCTTCAGGTCCTAATTCCCCTCAGTTTATCCATTAGAATTTCTTTTATATAAATTTTTTTTTGGGGGGTGGGTAATGTAGTACTGTTTTTGATTGATCAAAACAGTAGTCCAATAGGATCTTTTCACAGGAAGGAAATTCATATTTAAGAGCCTTAAGGATGAGACAGAATTTAGATGTCAAGCAGAGCTGAAATCTAGAGTGGGGACAGAATTGTACTTCAACATAAGGGTAGTAACTGAAATAGAAGATTAAGGACTAGATGGTATTATTGTTAGATGGGGACGTGAGGGAGTGGTATAGCGTATAACAAAAATGAAAAAATAAGGATAACAAAATAACACCTGGGCTTCACACCGCAAGGTGGATCGATTGGGTTGGACACAAGGTTGTCAAGGCGGCAAGGCAACCAAAGCGGTTGGGGCTTTGACTTGGTGAAATTTGTAATCGTCCGAATCATAGGTGCTTGAAGTATGCTCGTTTAGTGGACTAGAGAAATAGATTTCCCATTTTTTCTTAATGTCCTCATCACATACTAGTACTTTACCATCTCTATTTTTAATATAACATGGTCAAGATCTCTACTCTTCCTATCCCTTATCTTAGCTATCTTATAAATTGATTTTTCCTCTTCCTTCGTGCCCAACTTATTGTATAACTCTTCATATTTCTTTTCTCTTGCTTTTCCCGCAATTTTCTTAGCTTCATTTTTATCCAACCTATACCTTTGAAGATCCTCATCCCTTAGTTCTTTGCCATGTCTTAAAACTAGTTTTCTTATTCTTAATGGCAGCTTGAACCTCACTATCCCACCTCCAAGTCTCTCTACAAGAATGGAGCTTTCCTTTTGATTCAGCTAGGGCACCTTTAGCCACCTTGTTGATACGCATAGCCATCTCATTCCACATCGCATTAGTATCCCCTTAAAATCCCACTTTCCTTGTTTGAATACTTCATCAACGAAGGATTTCGAGCACTCTCCTTCCAAGTTTCACCATTTTATCTTGGGATAGTTAACCTTGCACCCTTTTATGAGTTAAGTTTTCCCTTGGTATCACCTTGCAATCCTTGCACAACAATCCAAGGAAAAAATTTCGATCGATATGAACATTTCGACCTTGAAAAAGGTCGAAATTTCGAGGTTCGAAACTGGATACTTTTTCCTGATTCTTGAAAACTCAATTTCGAGCCTCAAATGCACTCAAATTGATTTGGATTTTTGCATACTGGCTATTTCAAGCATAATAAACACTATAAAACTACTAGTTTACTAAAAAACTACTGAAAATGTAACATCCAACATTCCAAGTATATAGTACATGAATCAGAGAAGAAGCGGGAATGTTATTACTTACAAGTCTATTCTGTTCAAGCCTTAAGGTCTCCCTCTTCCGTCTGCACCCTATACAAATGACAATATAACTCCCATGATGTTTGCCCCCGCCCCAGATAGTTTTGGACATAGTCAAGAACTGCATCTTTGTATGTGGCCTCATCCACGTGCATAAGATTTCCTAACGGTGGGAAGTTGTGAATCTCCAAAGGAACTGGTGGTGGTGGGCCTTGTGGCTGTGTAATAGTGTCGAAGATCTGCTCAACAAATGAAAGAGCACCCTGCCCCTGGCTCTCAGGAGAAGGATAAGGATACTGATAAGGTCCTAGTGGTTGATAAGGGTGTCAATCGGTACGGTTTCGGTAATTCGGTACGGTTTCGGTACGGTACCAATATTGAATACCTAGAACCAGAACCGTACCGTAGCGAATTTAAACGGTACGGTACGGTTTCGGTATTTACAAAATCGGTCCGGTACGGTTTCGGTATAAAATCGGTATAAAAAAACGGTTTTTAGCGCGGTCCGGTACGGTTTCGTTATACAATTATAATCAAATTAATAGTAGTAACGTTACTGTTTACAGAACCGTAAGTGGAGAGCCACCAGACCGTACTATGCATGAATATTTTTTGCACCATGCGTTAAAAGATCTGCTGATAAATTGAATATTTTTTGCACCATGAGAATTACTAGGTCTGCTGATAAATTGAAAACTAACAAATTGCAAACCAACAGAAACCAGAAAGCAATCTAAAAATTGAAAACTAACAAATTGCAAACTAACAGAAACCAGAAAGCAATCTAAAATTCGGTACTAGCAGAAAACTAGTCTTGAACTAAACCACAACTTGGCCAATCAGGCCGGCAGCAAGCAATCTAAAACAAGCATTTATAAGTGCTTCAAGTTCCATAATGAGCATTGAAAACCCTAAGGAAAATGATATAACTCCTGCTAACATGTTTACACGCCACATCTGAGTAGACTTTGAAGCTGCAACATGGCTAACTGGTGTCACCCACCAAGGTACTCTGATGGTCTGGAAGGTCTTGCAAATTGACTTCATGCTAAAGGAATTGAAGTTCACTTAAGAGCCTGTCAAATCACAGCCTAGAATTAGATAAAGAAAGACATGAAGTCATGATGATAACAAAAAAGCAGACAAACCTAAAATGAAATTACAATTAACAAGAAATAAGGTTCAGCCATCAATTTACTACCCGTCTACATAACACTTTCAAAGCCACAACCAAAAGAAACCAATCGACCAGCATCTTGCCTTCCTCAGTATTCTTCTATGCTACCTAGAAAAAACAAAAGAAACCAATCAGACAATTCACATAGAATAAACTCATTGCTAGTTGCCAATGGATCTTATACATTCCTTAGACAGACAATCCACCAAATAAGCAAGAGGGCAAGAAAATGTAACAAATAAAGAAAGGTCAAAGGGATAATTGCTTAAATAAAGAAAATTTCTAAAATGAAAAACTTACACTGGGTTGCTAGGAATTGTGGACGATTCAGTAGAAGTTGGAATTGGATACATGGTAAAAACATTTTGCAATGCTTCAGATAATTCTTCGGTATCTTGATCTGGATCCGGTTCAGCTATAAAATGACAGAAGCAATAGTAAGAATAATAAATTGGAATGAAAAAAATCTAATGAGATAAGCATGGTGAATTGGTGATTATAAGAAGAAAAAAAGTATTACCTCCAAAATTCACATCATACATCCAATCCCGAAGGCATACCAAGGCCTCAACATTACTAGGGAGCAACTTACTTCGATATCTATCGATTACCCTACCCCCTGCACTGAATGCCGACTCAGATGCAACTGTTGACACAGGAATTGCCAATATATCACGGGTCATTCGTGCCAAATCGAGTCTTGCTTTTCAACTCCCTTCCAATACGCAAGAATGTCAAAATCGGCAACCCATTCTTTACGTGGCTCATCAAGATATTGTTCCAATTCAGACTTCCCATTTGAAATTTTTTCCACTGCATTACGCATAAGAAATTTCTACAAAATTTACATAGAAGGCATTAAATAACATAAAAACTAATGAATATCAATAATATCCTACAATGACAAAAATTCAAAGAAGTGCATAATAAATAATAATATACCTTGACAATTTTACATGAGGTCTCATCGGTCACAAGAAGAAGAAGAAGAAGAAGAAGAAGCAGGAGAAGACTCTAGATCTTTTGGCATGCTTGCATACTCTCCATACAATTTTTCCAAAGCTCCCTTCACACGCTGAACCTCATCCTCCACTAAAAAAGAGTCTCCACAATGAACTGATTCATATGAAAGCTCAACAATACTCAGCTTGTATCGGGGATCCAGAACGATAGCAACTGACAAAATCAAGGAGTAGTTTTTCCAATATTTGTTGAACTTTTGTCTCATGGCATTTAACATATCTCCCATAAACTCTTCCAACAAGTGATCCATCATTCAAAAGCTGTATAAATTTCCACCACATGAGCAAAGTAAAGATTTGAAGTAGGATACAATGAACCCGACAATACCTTTGTGACATTATCAAATGGCTTCAACAATATTAAAATTTTTGCAATCCTTTCCCATTCCTCTAAGCTAGGGTTCAATGAGTAACTCGGATCTGAAAGTCCCAAAGTCTCAAATCTTGGCCTATAAAATGAAGCATCACTAAGCATTTGGAATGTTGAATTCCATCGTGTAGTTACATCTCCATGCAAGCCCCTACTGAGTACGAAGTCCTAAGCGCTCACAACATTCTTGAAATTTTATCTTCCTAGCTTGGGAGCTCTTAACATATTTAATACTATCTCGAATCTTTTGAACGGATGCATCAATGAATTTGATGCCATCCTGAACTATAAGGTTCAAAATATGGGCACAGCATCGGACATGAAAAAAATCCCCCTTACATATCAATGCATTCTTTGCATTCAATGTGGTCTTCGGATACTTAACCCCCAAATCATTAGAACTTGCATTGTCAAATCACATCCTTGAAAATAACCTCTGTTCAATTCCCCATTCAATTAGAATCTTATGAACAGCCTCACATATATTTGCACCTGAATGTGGAGGTATCAATATAGAAAATTTGATCAACTTCTTATGCAAAACCCATGACCTATCAATATAATGAGCAGTGAGTGTCATGTACCCATCATTAGCTATTGAAGTCCATAAATCTGTTGTGATTGACACTCTTCCAGATGAGTTCTTCACTATCTCTCTAATAGAAACTTTCTCCCTCTTAAAGATTCTATGAATATCACTCAAGAGAGTATTCCTACAAATAGGAGTATAATCAGGATAGATATATAGCATCAATTTCCTAAAATCTGGATACTCTATGAATCTGAGAGGGAGTTCGTTCTTGACTATCAATACCAAGACCATATCACGCACTACAGTAGAATCAATTTTCAAGCTTCTCATCCCCAAATTCCCACCATTTTGTTGCAATATCATTTGATTAATGTCCTTATTATTTGCCTTAGGACACCTTGTCATGTGCTTATTAAGACCACTAGTCCCATTTTTTTGGGGGTCAGCCATAAATAATTGCCCACATTTTGTGCATTCTGCTCTAGGCTTTCCATCTGAACATTTCTCATTATCTGGATCAATCATTTTGAACCAATTACTTGTCCAACATAGGGCTGTTTTAGTCTTGGCCCTTTTGCATGATTGATTTGGTTCTACTTCTGAAGCATGTCTAACATCATCCTGGGTTCCTTCAGGCTCATGGAAATTAGGTGGCTCAGTAGGTATTTCGGTCTCAGGGCTTGGAGGTTCAAAAGGACTTAAGATAGAAACATTATGAGACCTGACAACCTCAGACGCACTCCTTTTCATCTTGTGCCTTGTTGGAGTAACAAAAACAATAGTAATTAAAACACACAAAATTAAACCAAGATCCAATCATCCAACACCAATACCAAAAATTTAAAACAACTATGACAAAAAGGCACACAAATAGAAAAAGAAAAAAAATTCCCTTGTTCAAGCTAGTACATACATGATATTCAAAAATTCAATTTGACAAGATACATATAGGAAAACTACTAATGCCCCCCCTCCTTTACAGCTACAAATTAGCAAATTAGCTCAGGCATACTTAGCTGAGCTTGGGTGGGATTCACCATTGATTAGGGGCATACTTGGCTGTACCACTTTGCTACAAACAGAGTAACTACTCAAGTACATAGAATCACCATAGAGACCTAGCAGTCAAATTGAGAACAACAACTATAATTTCTAAGGTGATATCTGGAGGGGAAAGAAACATTAATAAGTGGTCATGTGATGTATGGGCTTAGACATAAAAATCACATGGAATTACATCTAATGATTCTAATCACTGATTAATCACTTAATGGCCGCATGACCATTTGACATTCTTTTTCTTAATCTGGAATATCTGCAATTAATATGAAGGATCTTTGACAATTCATTAATGAAAATGGCTTCACCAAGAAAAGAAAATTGCTTTTTCCAGAAAAAGGAAACTAAAGTTTAAGATATCAATAAAGACTAAAGTTAGCATTTTAGCAAGACGAAATGAAATACTAACATATATCACAATCACACAAATACATACTGAAGCAAACATCAGTGAACAATGATGCATTACAGAAGATTTCTATCGAAACAGAAAAGAAATAAATAAACTATCTTCTGCAGTTGTAAATTTGTAATATACTGACAGCCATTGCAAATGAAGACGAAGAAAAAGAAGAATAACAAGAGCAGCACAAGAAGAAGATTCAGGTTGAGGCTCACCTCTCACGACTTCAGTTCAGGTTCAGACTCAAGAAATCAAAACTCCTCTGCTCTTCAGGCTCACAACTTCAGGTTCAGGCTCACGATTTCTACTCCGCACGATGAGAAGATGACGATGAGAGATTGAGAGATGTGAGATGAGAGAATCAGAGAGATGAGTGAAGTTAGAAGTCTCGAACTCGAAGAGGCGAAGACTTTGAACTTTGAAGAGGCACTGAACTACTGACTCAGAAGTCTCGAACTCGAAGAGGCGAAGGGTCTGAGAGAGTGAGAGTGAGACTCTAAAGAGGCTGAAGAGGCGAAGACACCTTACACTCTTACAGAATGAGAAATCGACTTTGAACTTTGAAGAGGCGAAGACGCAGAGAAATGAGAGAATGAGAAATCAGAAATCGCACTAGTCTAGGGTAAACTAAACTATAATGTAAAATGACAATAAAACCAATAAATTTCGGTACATAAACGGTATAAGTTATTCGGTCCATATTCGGTCTGGTTCGGTTTAGTACCGACGGTATTTGCAGCTGAAACCGATACCGGACCGAACCGGATTTTCAAATTCGGTTTCGGTCCGAACCGGACCGAATTTTAAACGGCTGGGTACGGTCCGGTATTAGGCGGCGTGGTCCGGTACGGTTTGACGGTTCCGGTCCAAAGTTGACACCCTTAGTGGTTGACTCCGATAATCGACAGTGGGAGGGACACCATAAGCTCCATAGGCCGCTCCATAACCATAAGGCTCCACTTGTGGCTGACTGGCCTGACCCTGAATCTGATAGCCAGGAGGGACACCATATGGTCCATAACCATAAGTCAACTTGGTAGAACCAATACTCTCCACAACAGTATCATATGAGGACTCTGCAGGCCTATGCCATCCAGATCCAGGTGGAGGAGTCTCTAGCATCATCAATGCTCATCGATCTCAGAGGTCCCACCAAGCTCTCGACATCGGATGGACGGTAGGACCCATATGATGGCATGTCCTCTGTGCTCCAACCATGCTATCTCCCCTTCCCCTTCCTTGAATATGTAAAGGAAACATTTTGCCTCGAGATGCAGTTCCAGTATGGTCTGAATCTTGTGTCGCGTGGGTGAACTGACTCTCGCCTGTGAATCTCGGTGGTCGTCCCCCCACCCTTGACTCTCACGTGGTGGTGGTGGTGGTCTGTCCCTAGGATCAGCTGAATCCTGATCACGAGGTCCAACACCCTCCTCATCCCCTCCATCATCACCGCCATCGTCATCATCACCACCATCGTCGTCATCACCGGAGGCCTGAGTCACCTCATCCTCAGTGTCGGACCAGAGAATCAAATCCTCACTCTTGGTGGATGCACTAGGGTGTGGCATGAAGGGACGGGCGGGCTCTGCATGTGGCCTCCCCTCCCGGGCCATGAAGTCCCCTAGATCAGCCCCCATCTCCTCTGCAATCTGTCTATTGGGAAGACCTCCCTCCTCATCCAGCAATCCGTCTCCACTGTCCCTGATCCAGTCAACTACTGGGTTATCATCATCATCCATCTCAAATATGTCGGCCAACTCGATATTGGTGTTCTCTATCCATCCCCTATCTAATATGATCCTCTCTCAGTCTCATATTATAGTGTAGGTAGACAAGGTCCTCTAGACGCTTCACACCCAATCGATTGCGCTTCTTCGAGTGAATGAGGCTGAAGGTGCTCCAATTTCACTTACAACCAGTGGCAGAACATGTCTGGAAGAGCACTTTGCTTGCAATCACACTCAAGTGGTGTGAGTCACGTCCAAATTGCAACCACCACTCAGCTGCAACAAACATAGATTCCAAGTCATTTTAATACTTAAATAACTAAATTAAAGATAGAATATAATAATTAAATGTATAATGAAATAAATGAATGAACTTACCCGAGGGCGGTTTCCCGTCCGATACGGCCACAAAGACGACCGAAGCTCCCAGTGGCATTCCTAAAAGCCTTTATTTAATATATAAAGAGAAAAAACAATAACTAGTTATTAGGTTAATGACTTAGTATAAAACTACGAATTGTGAATCTAAAATGATTCAAATCACTATCTCACCTCCATAAGGATGACTGCTTGTTTATCTGTATCCGGTTCGAATTTCTCCACTACAGTTTGGACAGCATCCATCAAATCTTGCCTCATCCCAAGATTGTCCTTGTAATGGTACTTGGGATTTAAATAGTATGCTGTGTAAGAAAAAGTATGTCATAAAAGGGAATAGTTAATGCTTAATAGTG
Organism: Hakea prostrata; assembly: GCF_041222555.1. Taxonomy (NCBI): domain Eukaryota; kingdom Viridiplantae; phylum Streptophyta; class Magnoliopsida; order Proteales; family Proteaceae; genus Hakea; species Hakea prostrata. The sequence continues at coordinate 514,168 of NW_028291138.1, forward strand.
TGATAACATAATGAAAATTAAATTAAATACTAGACTTAACAACTCACCAGTCTTATGCAGTGGATGTTGCAACATAGACTCCCATCTACTGTCAATGATTTGAAGGACTTTCTTGTTGCCGCGTGGGTGGACACGAGCAACTTCTCGCTTCATCCTATCTATCTGCAGCAAATATGTGTGGTAGAGTAGGTTTTCTCTGATGATCTACCATCCTCAACACATTCACCACAGGCTCAAGCATCTTCACCATTATCCTCACATTGTGCCAGAAAGTCTCATCGAGGATGGTCAACTGTGCTCTCCTTCCTCCCACTGATGAAGAACCCTCCCAGTTAAAACACTCCTCTAATGCAAACATACTCCTAAGGCCAGTCTTCCTACTCTCAAAGCTTTGCAGTGCTATCCAATTAGTAGCAAATCTGGTTATGCCTGGCCTCACTAACTCACCCTGACACTTGTCCCTCATCATCCTTAATGCATAGGTGTGGTTATATATGAAGGTGCTAACATGTCGAGCTTGCTCCACGGTATTCTTCACAAGCTTGACCTTTCCAATCTTCTTCAACATTAAGTTAATGCAGTGAACAGCACAAGGAGTTCAAAAGGGCCTATATCTGTCCATCCATCAAGGCATCAAGCCATCAATACAAAGTTATAAAGTGTACATATATATGTGTAATGTAAATATATGTATATACAAATGAAAATTAATACTATATGTTTAGATACCTGGAGTTCTCCTGCATCTTCAACCCAGCTTTCTTGTAGTTGGAGCCATTATCAGTCACAATTTGAACCGCATTTTTCACTCCAACCTCCTTCACCACTTGCTTCAATAACTTGTAAATGTATTTTGCATCCTTCTTCTCACCGGATGCATCTACTGACTTGAGGAACACTGTCCTCCCATCACAATTCAACATGAAATTGATGATGGACAGTCTAGTGGGACCAGTCCAACCATCAGCCATCAGAGTCACTCCATAATGATTCCACATGGGCTTTAATCCCTTAATGTATTCATTTATGTTCTCTTTATGCTTAGGCAAATACACATTATATATCTCATATGGAGTGGGGCCCTGTACACCACTCCCAGCCCTGCCTATTTGCTCAATCATATCTCTATAGTAGGGCCCCTGGGCTGTATGTGCTGGAACACTGTGGTAATGCGCCCATTTGGAGAAAGCCATCCCCACTTTCTCCTTCACACTCCCCCATAAGTGCTTCAACTTTCTCTGTTTATGCTCAGGCCTCGCAAATAGGTCCGGATCATTGCAAAGAATTTCAAGATCCGGATCTGTAGGATGTGCTGAGGAAGCTCGACCCCTTGTAGGGGCCCATGGGATAGGAGCCTCCTACCTCACACTCTGAGACCTCCTCATAGGGACTTGGGAGCCACCTGTGCCTCCCATACCTATTGGCTCTCTAGAGGACCCACAACCCAGACCCCTCTATTGCCTCCTCATGTCATCAATCCTCTGTTGCTCCCTACTCATCATCATCACCCTCCTTAGCTGATCGGCCTCTGAATCAGGGTCACTGTCTCCTGGCTCATCCCTACCATAACCCTCAGGATCTTGAAGGTCATCTAAGCGGGCATCCTCGAACTCATCCCTTTGTGTTCTCTTCTCTTTCCTCTTTTGCTTTGTACCAGTAATATATGAGGCCATTGCCCTCTTGACCTCTACGGGCACCTTTGGGCACCATGTTACATCCCTGTTGCCACCAGCTAGATGCATCTTCAATCTAGTGGCCCCACCTCTTCCTATTTGTTTTTTACAATAATTACACTCGTTCTTCCTCCTATCAGTTGTCAGTGGCCTCCCATGTTCCCAAGCTATGTCTGACATCTTTAAAAGAGAGTGCCTGATACAAGAAACACATACTAAGTATCTTGAAAAGCTCCACAATATGCTCCAAAAATGACATACATGCTTCTAATAATAACCTCCTATTTTTAAATAAAAAAAATATATGTATAATTATATAAGTATTTTTTAATATAGAAATAATTTTAAAATATATAAAATACACACAAACTATCTTAAAAATATCCACAACATGCTCCAAAAATTGCATACATGCTTCCACTAATACTCCGCTATTTTAAAATTTAAAACAGAAATTAATTAGTTTTTTTAATATTTAAATATTTTTTAATTATTTAAATATATATATATTTATTAAATACAGTAAAATTACATAATTAACAGAAAAAAAAAATTTAATTCAACACCATCACAGCAATATGGTGTCTCAATTCTCACATACATTCATTTGAAGCTTATACATGTACTATACATATACATTTTTAGCAATATACATAATTTAGTAAATAATTTTTAATAACAGAAAAATAAAAAAATAGTAGGAAGAATAAAAAAATAATTTTGACACTATAAATTCATAGATCAACACTCTAAAGTAAACATATATAAATTTGGAAGCAATCTAACATGATTTAAGGCACAAATGAAACAAAAATAAAAAAATGAAGAAGTTGGTTACTCACCTTGCAAGATTTGAGAAAATGCACAAATGGAGGAGCAAATCAAGTGTTTGATAGAAATGGAATACTAGAAATTAGGTGTAGAAGGGGATGAAAACAAGAAAAATCAGCAAAAAATTCAAACATAGCTCGAAATGGCTCTGGTGATATGGCTCAGTAGGTCGAAATGCCGTCGATATGTCGAAACTGGGTATTTTATAAATTACGTAGGTATCATTTCGGCCTGAACGAAATGATACAGGATACATTTTGTGCCTATACCTGGATTTCGTTTCGATTTGGAATTTTGCAGGCATTTCGGTCGAAATTTCGACCATTTCGATCGAATTTTTTTCCATGCAACAATCTATCAGTCCTTTTAGTTTGGAAGACATCTATTTGGCTTCTATGATGTTCACTTTTGAAGGTAATTACATGTTCCTCTCTCTTTTTGAAATAAGTATTTACAATAGAGAGATCAAAAGTAACAACAAAATCTAAAATTGAGACCCCATCCTCATTCCTCTCTCCAAAACCATATCCTCCATGTACACTCTCATAGCCTCTATGATCTTTTCCAATCTGTTCATTTAGATCACCTCTTATGATAATCTTTTCTCCTTGATGAATTCCTTGCATTAATCCATCCATATTTTCCCAAAATTCTAGCTTTAGACTTTCATCCAATTCTACTTGAGGTGCATATGCACAAATTATATTTACGAACTCTTTCTCCATTACAGGCTTGATTGCAATAATCCTATCACCCACTCATTTAAACAATAAAGACTAATAGACCAAACTCCCTACTGGACTCAAACTCCTAACTGAACTCAACTTATGACTTACAACAGTGTTAAACAACTTTGTCATAGCTGTAGACTGAATCCAAAGCCAACCCCTAACCCCATTGACTAGCCGTTTGTCATTCTTCTCAGCTGTCCTAAATTTTACGACTTTGCCATCAGTTATGATACTAATACGGATTGAATGCTTTCCTTGGCTCCCTTTAAAATTGAACCAATTTTCTGCCCCCAGCTGAAATCTAGGAACCTTGAAGTCCCAATTTCTTTCAGAATTAACATCCTCCCCCCCCTTCCAAGGGGGAAAAAAAAAAAAAAAAAAAAAGCAAAAAAGGGAGAAAAATCTGGGAGATTATGATATCATACTTGGCCCTTAATTCTATTGCGGCGCTACACCAGACTGATTTTATTTTTTTATATAGCTCTTACCACATGGATTCTGAAAGGGACTAGTTTATGGGAAGTCACCCATTTAACATAATTCCATGACATCCCTTGCTGAATGCAGGGTTAGTGGGTTGGGATTTGTAATATTGAATAGTTATATTTCTAACCATCTATGGCTTTCTTATTTAAGTAAAGAACCATAAACGTAAAGAGTAACAAAATAGGATTTGAAAAAGTGAGATGCAATCCAAGTCCTACTATCTTCAAACTAGAGTGATTAGCATGCCTTGGGAGACTAAGTTTCAAGACTTCTATGGAAGTTGATATAATTTTGAACCAAAAGTAACAGCAACAAAAGAATTCAGACTAATTAACCAGAGAGAAGATACAAGACGTTTGTTCAATGGCGAAAGTCTAAAAGGCAGTTCAATAGTTTATTACTTACTTTTGGTAATTGGGTCCTCCACATACCAATCGTCTCCTATTTCTTGCAACTGGACTTTTTAATCCTATTTTATTATCGAAGTTTACTTTGGTCAACTTTGATAACCCAAAGTGACGAATTTTGCCTCAAATCTGGTGCAGACCCATAAAGTGCTTTTGATAGTTACCCGAAGTATGTAGGTGCACTGTCCAATGGCCCATTTGGGTGAGTGAGTACACTGGGCGGCACACTGGACTGGAGAAGGAAAAGATCCCAAAGTTACATCCCCCAACCTCCGCCCAAAAAAAAAGAAAAAAAGAAAAGAACAGAAAATATAAAGTGATGAAAGTAAATTATCATGCAAACAAGTTTGGTGTCAAAATTGAAAAATGCTTGTACTCCATCCTCGTACAAGGAGATTCTGAAAATCTCCAGAAATAACAAACCATGGAATCAGTTAATACAACTGATCCAATAAGGGCAGGTGCCTGTGTCCTGTATGGTCCCTGTTAGTGCCATTTAAGACATTGACCTTAGCTTTAGGACTTGATCTATGGCACTTCATATCTTGTATTGGATTTGGCTGCTGAATCCCATCACCTATTCTTCTCATCTTGAAGTATATGATCCTCTCCATGGAATGCTTAGTCTAGTTCATTAAGGGAGATAATTGCCTGTTGATTTTCTGCCCTTTCATGGCTGCAAAGCAGAATATGCTCTTCAGAAATTGTAAGAATGGATGTATTTTTCTGTCACATATGCACTATGTTACTGTTCTATTTCTCCAGTGGATGCCGGAAAATAACATATCGTAGTTTTCAATTTTAAACTGGTCTTTGTCGTCGTCCTGAGCTAGCACTGCTGTCTGATATTCTTGATTTTGACTCTACAGTTTAGAGAAGGGTGTTGAACTGGATTGTCACTCGGTTGAATTTGATGATGTTCGCTACCATATTCAGGTGATTTACCAGATCTTCTATCCTTATTCAGTTGTGAGGGAACCTGTTTTCTTAAATATGAGGATAAACAAAGTTCATGCTAATTTGTGAGTTAATGCTCACGTTCTCTGTCACATGCTTGCTTGGCTTATTGCAGGTGTCTACGAGGTATCCTCAATTTTTGCTACTATCCATGTCTCTACCCACCCCTCCTCCAGAAACTGTTTTTCTTGGTGGGCTTCCTTTTGGAGCCATAGAAGCTATAAAAGCAGCATATGGTGTGCTCGTGCAGATTCTTGATCCTCCCAGGGATGGATTTAATTTGACGATGAAATTCAATTTGTCAAAGCTTCCACCAGATGAAGGTCCTTCAAGTTTCTTTCTCAATGTCATCTTAATTCATGACCTTGCAATAGCATACAGAAGCCCATAGGATCAGTCAGTTATGCCTCTAGTCTACTGGAACTGCTTCTATTATGCTTCTGTGTTGAGATCCTCTTGCCTGTAATGACTGTAAGGATCTCTGTGGGTGTTTCTCAAACGCTGCTCAATCAAATACTCTCTTGCCTTTCACATTTCAGCCTGCTTCAGTCTTCCTCCCTGTAAATGCTTAGCCATGCCCTGCTGCACCTCGTAAGGAGCATGGTCATATTCGGCTGCATCCTTATGCAGCCAAATGCCAATTCAGTGCAATATCTTCTGACAGTTCCTACACTGAATTTTGCTTATTGTTTAAATTTAGGATCTCTATCCTCATACCCACCCAGCATGCATTATTTGTCTATTCTACACTATTTGAGAGTTCTAAATCAATTACATATCTATTTCTTTTAATTTTCTTATAAATCAAAATAAATTTTAATGTAATTCATCTAGAACCACAATGGAATTAAACATGATGCAAATATGAAATACAATCACAATACTTTAATCAGTTTCAAAGATTTTTCAAATTAAAGAGAATATTCCTTATGTTTTGAAATTTCTGTAATTTTCAAAAAGTTATAAATTTCATAAATCAAAATAATTAATCTTTGGACAAACAACTGTGAGGCTGTAGTGGGCCAACAATGTCCAATATATATTAAAATGACCCCAATATCCTAAGAATTTTTTAACATTTAAAAAAGAAAAGAAAAAGAATAATTGGTAGAGATGTCCAGAAATAGACCTTCTATATGAAATGGATCTATCCCAATTTGCATTTATGAAGCCTTCCACAATCTGCATAGTTTGCCTCCGACAAATGTGCAACATCCAGAAGTAGACCTTCTAGATGGAATGGGTCTATCCGAATATCTATGAAGCCTTTTATTTTCAAGTGATTGTGTTTGACATACAATAGTCCTTTTTCTGGGGAGGGCTTTCAAGCATATGAGAGTTTGGTATATTGCATCAAAGTATGCTCACTCTTTCGAGCATGCATAAATTAACTCACCTTCCTAGTACATAAGAAAAACATGTGAGCTAGCCATAGACAGATAAATGAGTTTACTTGCCTCAGGTGCTTCCAGCATCAACAAGAGAGACATCACAACCTTCTCCTAGTTTCTGATTCTGCTTAATAGGGGAGTTGACTGGTTTGCAGCCCAACATGCTTGTCTCTTTCAACAAATCAAGGACAGATTTCCTTTCAACATATTTATATTCCCTTCTTAGATCTCAAACTTCAATTCCCAAGACACACTTCAAGGGACCCAAATCTTTGATTTTAAACTAGGAGCTGGGAAAGTCTTCAGCCTAGGTATCTCAGTTTTAGCATCTCCATTCGCAACAATATCACCAACAAAACTAATAACAGCTGTGTTGTACCATAACCTCATCTGTTAAATAGAGTGTGGTTAGCTTGACTTTGGGGATGCCCATTCTTTAGAATAGCTTTTCTGAACTGCTCAATCCATGCTTTTGGGGACTACCATAAAATGCTGTTTTGATAAGACACTTTCCCTTCAGCTGAAGGGGGATTGAAGTTGGGAGGAGTTTGCGTGTACACTTCTTCTCCAAGTCACCATGGAGGGTGGCATTCTTTACATTTAAGTGATTTAACTGATACATCTTTATCAGCAAGGCAGCAAGCAATTAATACTGACTCATATAGAGTTGTTTAGCCACGGAAGCAAATGTCTCCTGATTTAATTCCACAGTTGACTATGGTCTTTCCCTACCATCCTTGCTTTGTATCTCTAACTTTGTGTCCATCAGATCGGTCCTTGATTGTGTATACTCACCTGCATCCAAGATGATCCAGCTACATTTCTTCCCGTTCAAAGATCTACCAATTTCCAACTGTTCTTTTCTGGAGTCATCTTTTCCTCAGATATTGCTTTTTTCAACTCTGGATGGGACATGGCCTCAGTGACACTGCTGGGGATAGAAATAGAAGAGACATCAACAGTAAAGTCAAGACCTGCTGGAGAGAGGGAATAGGAAACAAACTGGGAGGATTAGGACAAACTCTCTTTCTTTTTTTGACAGCAATAAAAGGATCTAAATCAGAGGAAGAAGATATCACCTAATTCAGGATGTTGGATTTCAAAATGTGGATCTGAAGAGTTTCTTGGCAGGTTGTCTTCTCCAAAACAGCCTCTTGTGTATACATTTTTGTATACACTTAAATTCCTTTGCACCACCTGATTGCTGTTCAATATCAACCTCTGCAGCTGACCCAATTTATCTCAAATGGGAGAGAGAACTCCACTGCTATGATCTGGCTTATCTTCTCTATGAAGCTTGAGATTGGGAGAAGATTCATAGTAAAAGACACTGCCAATGATATTTGGGATAGTGTTACCATAACCTTTGACTTTGTTGGTGATTCAGCCTGAGTGTATCAACTACTCAAAAAGATAATTACAATGAGTTATCCTTATCTAAGATTTACAATACTATCATTGGTCTTTAAGAGTTTGATCATCATAGGGACCTTTGTCAAACCAGGTCAAAGGATGGAGCAAGGATTTACTATGGTCTTGAGAAGGAGCGAGTTCTTATTCTCCATGGAGCATTGAACCCCAAACTTTGTATGCAAATATTGGACAGATCTCTTTTTTCATCCTTAGATGAGGTGTATAGTTATCTGCATTGTGAGGAGGCTTGAAAAACAGCCATGGAGCCTGCTACCTTCCTTGAGTCATTGGCCCTCTCCTCTAGCTTTCTTTGAGATTGGCGTAGTGCTGGCAGAGGCTGGTATTCTGGAGGTCATGAAGTTGAACAAGATGCACCCATTTTTGGAATCATTGGTAATTCAAAGGGAAGTATTAGGTTCTTCATGACTCCTCCTGGTACATGTGATGAATCTACTGGCGTTTGGACTTTGTAGAAGCCGGGGGGGGGGGGGGTTGAAGCACATTTGGTGATTATTGATACTGATACTCATGAGGTCCCACCTAGTTCATTGACCTCCAGCTCATTCACCTAGGAGGATATGGCAGCATATTGTAGAGTTATGCTACACTTGAGCAGCTCACCTTGTATAACTATAGTGGCAGACTCACTCATCATCCTCAAGCTTTGTGGGCCTCCACATCTACTCGTACCATAGCCCCATATTGGGTCACTGGCTCTAATGCCAATCTGGAAGTTAACAAACCCAAAGAACAATAGAAGGACGGAGAAGAATGGTTGAGGAGGATGGAGGAGAAGAAGAGAGGAGTAGGGAAAAGAGAATGATGGAATGGTGTGCATTGGAGGAGTGGGTCTCCATACACTTATATTGCTTCACTGATGAAAAGAAAAGGAGTTACATACAAGGAGGAAAAAGATTAAAAACATAACTTACAATATAGGGCAACTAGTCAACATACTAGTCCTAAACTATGCTTACTACATAAACTCTAATAAAGCAGTAGTGATTTGGCTGTGGCTCTTAGGTCTTCCATTGATCATATTCGGCTCTGCCCCCTGAATAGCTTCTGAAATTGGGAATTCACTCTCTCTTGCACCTGCTTACACTTTCTTGTCTCTTACTCTCCAGTAGACTAAGAAAGGACGGTGTAAGGTGCAGGTGAGTTAGCTAGCTCACCAAGTGAAGGGAAAATGTATCTTGGGGTATGTATGCCAACACAAGTGGTGGATCAAAATAGTAAAGAAACACCATTAGACAGCTTTCTTCCTCTTTAGTATCATCAGGTGAGTTGCCTGCTGGGGATGCAATAACTGAATTGAGAATGTTAATAATTGAGAAGGATCAAGCCAAGAATGTCAATAATTGAGAAGGATCAAGCCAGATTAAAACTTAGGTCCATGCATATATGTCAGTTCTGTCCATATTATGTTTGTTTCAACCTCCATGTATTATGATCAGATAATAAAGTTGAGCTTCATTTTGAATAATGTTGAAATTATTTCCATGTAGAGCAACATCAGGCTATTCTGGTGAAAATTGCGTCTGTGAGAGAAGTGGTTCTTGGGGCCCCTTTAAGATTCATCCTAAAGCATCTTGCTTCAAAGACAGTTGCTCCAAATGTAGATCGACTTGTTTCTATTGTTCATAGGCCAATGGAGTCATTCTTCCTTATCCCCCAGGTACCTTCTTGTTTTTATTATTGTGTTCTTAATCAATTTCCCCTTTACATTTCTGTGAGGCATTTTATGCTTGTCAATATCTTTCTATTTGCATCATGCATATTAAATCGCATTAGAATGGTTAGTAATACAGTTGTAAAGACCATTATACCCCTTGGCCTATGTACAAAGGGGTGAAAAGACCTCATCGACCCTTCTCCTTTGGGTTCTTATATGCTCAAGGACTGATATGCTTATATTTCATCAAGTGCATCATTTGATGCTGGACAACTAACCTATTCTAATCCTAAAGTTCATATTTCTTCAATCTTAAACCTTGGTTTACTCTCTTTGTTCTCTTCTAACCCTGCGTCTTCTTCATCTTTGGCTTTGGCATTGGCACCACACTGCCGCTTGCCGTTAATGACCCAGAATCGAATAGACAAATTCCTAAGGGGGTTATTTCCAATCTGGTTTCAATGTGAAGAATGGTTGGCGGAGATCTTCCCCTTGTCCTTGCCATTACCCATCTCAGGAGCAATACCTAATCTCTTGAAATTCTTAGAATGGAAGAAGTTATGGTGCGGTATCGTCTTGCTTACGAAATTTCCATTTTCCCCTTTTCTTGTTTCTTTAAAATTTTGTTGTTTGGATCAAGGAACAAATTTCGGTCGAAACTAGGATTTCAACCCAAGAAAAGGCTGAAATTTTTTGGTTTCGACTAAAATTTCGGTTGAAACATCTGGTTTTTTTTTGGGTTTTGGGCCTTCTATGACGTCTATTTCGTCTGATTTCTTGCCTTCTACCTATTTAAAGCATAATAAACATAATGGAACTAGTATTTTGCCCAAAAAAAAAAAAAACCATTGAAAATTTATCATTCAAGTATACTTCAAATGACTGGTTCTGACAAGTACATATTGTATTGCATATACGTGTAGAATAATTAGCATACATGAATTGTTTGATAGAATGGTTAGATGTTAACAAGTCAACAACATAAAATGACCAACTAGATCAAGTGATGGTGTCTCACATATATTAAGTTGAGGCCCATATATCATATATACATATGTATTTTTTCAAAATACATAATTTAAAAAACAATTATTAAAATCAGAAAATGAAAAAAATGGTAGCAAATAATAAAAAGATAAGTTTAACGAAGCACAATCATAGATCATAGTCCTAGATATATTAATTTCAAAGGCAATACAAGATAATTTAGGGTATATATATATATAAAGGAAGTTTGGAACTGTTGGGTATGGCTCATGCTTCACATTCTATTGCTGCTGGAGTTCTCTTTGTAGTTGTTGTGGCTTAGGCCGTGTTTGGAGGCAAACGATGAGCAAAAGAGGTGCTTGAAGGCAAAGGAGTCATGGATTTTAGGTGAAAAATGGGATAGAAATTGACAAAAACCGATGAAAAACAAGTTGAAATGGTAGAAAATTCGGTCGAAACCTATAACTTTTCCAAAATAATTGGAATTTCGTTTTGGTTTTCAAAAATGCAGGCATTTCAGTTGAAATTTCGACATTTTCATCCGAGATTTCTTCAATGGTTTGGATTATCATGAAACCAGACAACTTCTTCCATTCTGAGAATTTCAAAAGTTATGGTGCGGTATCGTCTTGCTTTCAAAAGTTTCTTTTTTCTTGTTTTAGTATAAAATATATAATAATTACTTCTGACTTTAAAAAATATTCAAATTAATTTTTAGAGAAAGCTAACAGGTTGTTCTCAATGCCATCAAAACGAATCAACTAATGTAAGTTTCTATAATTGGTTTTTTATGCTACACATTACTATATTTTATTGTAACAGATTCTGTCCATCCAATTTAAAAAATACAAAACGTGAGTTTTCCTAATTCAGTTTAGTCTCTATTTTATTTGAGAGTTACATATAACACATCTAATATTGTTAACAAAAATTTTGTGGATTAAAATTCGTCTTCTTAGTCAGCTACAAGTCAATTCTTTCTCAGGTTAAAGAAAAACTCCAGTAACAATAGCTTTGGTGTTTTGGCATTTTTTGTGGCCTATTAGTTCGTCTCCAGATTAGATAGATTTTCATTAAGATCAAGATAAGACAGTACAGAACTCCTAAAAAGTTTCCTATAGTCTATTTCGACATCCAAGTATTTTTAAAGTTCTATTACCTTCAGGTTGCAGATTGGACAGATTGCAATCGTTGGAATAACACCAAATGTTATCGATTGCTCTAGTATCCCAAATCAACTCCATTTCAAAAGAAATTTCAGAAGCATAAACTACACATTCTTATGTCACCCTAATTATTTTCATAGTCTAAAATTCTAAAAAAATCCACATGTGATATCAAGTACTACCCTATTTTACCTCAAGTCCAAAGCTAGGAGGTTTTCTAGACTAAGTTAGATGCTCACTCTTCTAGTGTTTTCTAAGTTGAATATAACTAAGTCTTTCACCTTGGATACCACTTTGTAACGCCCCAATCTCCATGCAGAGGAGGAGATCATCATTTATCTAATATCAACTTTACTTATGTAGTGAACCAGAAACCCCTGAGGGTTTTATCTAATAGTTAGGTGGATTTCTAAAATCATTCAATAAGAAATACTGATTTGTAGCAGAATTGAATTATCTCATATAAAATAAAAAAAACATTTCTATAATAGGCATATCTTGAAAGTCCCAAAGTATATTTAATCATCCGAAGTACAATCAATGAAAACTCTCAAAGAAATTAGTCTATCCTAAGAAATAAAATAAACATGTTCTTGATCTTCATCCTCCCAAGTAATTACCATCCCCCTTGAATGAGTCTTTCATCTGTGGATGGTAAGTATTGGGAAGAAAATTAGCAAGAGCAACCATGTAATGAATCAACAAGTTTTTTAAATAAAATAATCTTTTATGCAAAATAGATTTAAAGCATATATGTGACAACATGACGTGGCAATCTCTCCTAAAGTATCTCAAGTTTTAGGGTTGATCCATGCCATTACACGGCTTGTGCCGTACCATAGCCCTATCATTCACATCGCCCAAAAGACTAATGCTTACCAAATATCTCAAATTTAGTAGATGGTCCTTGCCTTACATGGCTTGTGCCGTGCCACATCCCTATCATCCACCTCACTTAAGTCATTGATGCCTCATTTACATCTACCTAAATAATGTACCTTAAACTCAATGGATGATCCATTAAGTTACATGCCTTGTGCTATACTATAGCCCTATCATCCATCTCATCCACGACACGATGCTAACGTTTACAGATACAATAATGTAAATATGAACATGGCATGGATCGGTGAGATATGCAACCAACATAAAATGATATGCTCCTTTTAATGAAAGTAAAATCAACAAATGACATATATTAGACCACATGTTGTATTTCAAAATTTATAACAAATATAAGATCATAGAAAATCAATAACAAAACTCAATATGATAAAACGTAAATCAATCTATGAAAAACATGCTCCACAAAAGACACGTGAATAGTAAATATCGGATAATAGATTTAAAAGATATAGAACCTATTAAGTAAAATATATGATGGCAAGATATAGGGTTGTAGTTGCAAAAACATCAAGATTGACAAAGTAAAGGAAAATATCATGTTGAGAGAGTCTAGGGTTGCACTTGCTATTGTGAGGTCTCAAAATGAACAATAATTCACCTTTAAATAGAGGGAGTTTATCGCACTCTAACCTTGTGGATCTTTGCCTCTTCTCTTCTATTCCTTGCACTCTCTTGTCTCTCTTCCTCAATAAATTAACTAGAGTATGGGTTCTTAATCACCCGTATTTATAAACTCCCTGATTCCTTAATCATCTCTCTCTCCTCTTCAACACATCTTTCTTTCTTTTCCTATTTTAAATTCGCCTCCTCAATTCCTCAATCATCTCCCACAATTTCTTCCCCTGTTAATTTCCTTAATCCTCTCTCATATATTTGACTTTCTTTTCTTATCTAATATTTAATTTCCTTATTTCTTTTGACTTAATTTCTTAATCCTTACATACCCTGCGCAAGGAGTTTCTTTTCTTGTCTCATGTATTTTCTTCCGTTTTTGTTGTTTCTAGTAGGCTCCAAATTAGGTGTGGTGGTGGGGGTCAAAATTGCACCAAAACATTTTGTATGTTTTGACACATCCAAGGTGCATTGAACCTTGGACCTCCTTTAATCATAGAAGAAAACTCGACCGAAATTTCGACAATTTCAGTCGAAATGTCTGCATTTTTAAAAAACGAAACGAAATTTCAATTATTTCAGAAAAGTATCAAATTTCGACCGAAATTTCGGAGATTTCGACCATTTCGACCAAAATTTCGACATATCAACATTCCAACTTGTTTTTCCTTAGTTTTTGTTGATTTCTATCCCATTTTCACCTAATTTTCACTACTCCTTTGCCTTCAAATACCACTTTTGCTCATTTTTTGCCTCCAAACACCTCCTAAGCCACAATAGCTACAAAGGAAACTACAGCAACAATAGAATGTGAAGCATGAGCCACACCCAACAGTTCCAAACTTCCCCTTTTTTTATTTTTGTTTTGTTCATGCCTTAAATGATCTTGTATTGCCTTGAAATTAATATATGTTTAGCCTAGGACTATGATCTATAATTGTGTTTTGTTAAACTTATGTTTTTATTATTTGCTACCATTTTTTCATTTTTTTATTTTAATAATTATTTTCTAAAATTATGTATTTTTATTTTATGTATATATGTTATATAGGCTTTAGCTTTATATATTTGAGACACCATCACTTGATCTAGTCGGTCATTTTATTTTGTTGACTTGTTGTATATGTAACCATTCTACCAAACAATTCATGTATGTTGTTGATTCTATGCATGTATGCAATACAGTTTGCACTTGTCGGAATCAGTCATTTGTTAGTATACTTGAATGATAAATTTTCAATGGTTTTGTTTTTTACAAAATACTAGTTCCATTGTGTTTATTATGCTTGAAATAGGTAGTATACAAGAATCCAAATCATTTTGAGTCCATATGAGGCTTGAAATTGAAGTTCTAATTTTCAGAAAAAGTGTCCAGTTTCGATCGAAATTTCGACCGAAACGTCGAAATTTCGGCCTTTTGCAAGGTCAAAATTCCTGTTTCGGTCGAAATTTCTTCCTTGCCTTTAATCAAGATAAAAGTTAACCATTTAGTTACTCATCAACGTATGACTAAAATTAACAAATTAATTTTATTAAGTATATTAATCCCATATAAGTTCACTCCTAAAGTATAATTATGTGAATATCAATATGAAAGGTCTAAAATACCCTTATACTTTTGTCATGGGTGTTGCGTTCCTCCCCCCTTATAAAAATTTGGTCCTTGAAATTTAGATTATAGAAGATTGAGGAAGATAGAGAACTCACCCAGCATCAAGGTCCGAAATTTCGCCGGCTGGCAAACTGGGGAAATTTCGCCGATATATGGCCATGTTTCGGCCATATTTCAACCTCCCATTTTGGGGGGTATTTTAGGTCATTTTGGCTTAAATTTGTTTGGTGTCTACCCTAATTTGATGCCAATGAATTGCTGGTTTTGCCTAAATTGGTGTTCTTGATCAGCACATACCCGATTGTATACGGGTAAAACTGGAATTCTCTAACATTATTTTAAACAATTAAAAGAAAATAAATATGCACAAGGACAATAAACATCATTATAAAATACTAGTATACAAATATAACTAAGTATATACCTGTGCTGGCACCACCTAAATCATGTCAATACCAAGTACTATGTCTCGGTGGATCCATCCGCTGTGAGTCCTGTGATCTCATGCTGCAAGGCCCAAAGGCTACAGTTATGAGCTTCTCCTCCATTATTCTTTTAAAGTCACTCCATGCCATTTCATGCTGATGGTTATTGATGTACAAAAAAACTAGAGCTTTGTAATTCGCGTCATCTATGGATGCAAAACTACTCTTGTCAGGAGGGTAATGTGAATAGAGATATGGAAGAGAGTCAAGAAACCCTGCTGGGTGTGGTGGTGCAGGTTCATATGATGGTAGGTTTACCATCATACCATATTGGTATACTACCTCCAATGTACCAGTTGTCCCCAAGCCACTGAGAGGGATAATCGGGACACTCTGATGATGATGACCCCAACCATCATAACCACCATAAGTAGATGTGGAGCCTTTAGAGTCATCAAGCTCATGGATGATCCATCATTGTACCCATAATAATGCGAACTCCTAAAAGACGAGTATGTACCATCGTGTCCATGAGTGGGAGGGACATTATAACCATAAGGAAATGGATCCTCTTGACTAGCTGTCCGTCGGATCAAAATGGCCATATGAGCCAAACTATCGAGTATCGTCACTATAACCATGACCATGCATATGCTGCTGCTCCCCCCCAATGACCCTCCCCCTCCCTAGCTGATTGTAGCTCGTAGGACGACCACGATGAAGCGCAACACCATGATCGTCATCCTGAGTGGCATGCGTGTATTGAGTCTCTCAAAAGTATCTCTTTGGGGGATGCTGTGTCTTTGATAACTGTACTCCACCAACACCTAGACCATCCCTCCGAGTCAGACTGGGACTGGAAGCAAGGGTGTCATCTGGATCATCCTCGTGCGTGCTAGGCTCCACCATCCAATCCTCATCTGCGTTGCCAGGCATTCGCCTGTACGTGTGCCTGCCCCTTTAGAGATTCCATGCACTTATCTACATCAACTCCCACAGCTTGAGCAATGATTGGGTCTGGCCTACCTCCAGGTTGGTCTAATACTGGCTCACCCCTGTCCAACAACCAATCAGTGAGGGGATGTTGCTCATTTGCAGTGATCTTGAAGATATCATTGAGCTGGATGTCCCTATCCCTTTCACGGTTAGCATTTATCCTGACATGCTCTATCTTCAACCTCATGTTGTAGTGGCAATACATGAGGTCATTCAGGCGCTGACTTCCTAACCTATTCCTCCTCTTGGAGTGAATCATGCCAAATATACTCCAGTTCCTCTCGCTCCTAGAGGCTGAGCAAGTCTGGGAGAGGATCTTCACTACCACTCTCCGGAGTTTTTCTGTATTGCCCATATACAAAGCCCACCACTCAACTGCATTATCATAAATACATTGAGTTAATTCTTTAATGCTTAATAAAAGGTCCTACTTATGTAGATATATGTAAATGTAATAATAATAATAGTAATAATAGTAATAATAGTCATGCATCTAACCTAAATCCTAATTTTGTCAATCATCTACAACATTTGAACCAAAGACCCCAAATGCATCCCTAAACATCTTTATCTACAATCATTTGTATTGATGGTTCACTAAATTCTTTCAAAAATAAAAAGCAAGTACTAACTTCTAAATCTCTAATATCTCACCTCCGTGTGACAATTTGATTGGACCACTGGGTTTAACTCCAACTTTGAAATAACCTGCATGACAACATTGAACAGGTCTGACCTCAACCCCAAATTTTCGCTATACTGATATTTGGGATTCAGATAATAGGCTGCACAATTCACAAACTCACAATTAGAGACTTAGACCTATCATTGAATGAATTATTAATGTCTGCTACAATATAAATTAATAGCCCACACTAATTACTTACCTGCCCTATGCACGGATGCATTAGATGAGTGGTCCATCTAGTGTGCACTATATTCAAGTTTGTAGTGTGACCATTGGGGTTTTCTCTTTGTATTGTTCTCTTCATACGCTCAAGGGCTGCATAAATATGGGGTATAGTGGGCCCCTCAGGGAGGAGTCAATCATACACAAGACCTTGATTATGAGCTCCAAGGTCTCCAGCACAATAGTCACATTCCTCTAAAAGTCATCAGATGAGATCGTCGCCTGTGTTGTGCGCCTACTATTCATACTGAATTATTGCACACACATTAAGTTAGTAAAATATATTACATACTAGATATTCATAGTATAAATGTATAAGAACTTGTTAAATGAAATAGTAGAAAGAAAAAATGTACTTACTTGGATCCAACCCAAGTTTGATGCACACATAGCTCTGAGGCCCACCTTCCTCTCCAAGATACTGCTGAGGGCTACAAAATTCGTGGCGAATCTCGTCTGACCAGGTCGCACCAACTCACCCTCACATAGTCACATGCTCGCCTCATCATATCCAGAGTAGCGCTATAATTTAGATGAAATTAGTTACCTGCCTAGCCCTCTCCACTGTGGTTTAGATAATATTGATCTTATTAGTGTCCTTAACATGAGGTCGATACGGTGAGCTACACAGGGTGTCCAATAGATATTATACCTAGGTGTATTCATCAGTACGTCACTTGCCTTCTTGAAGTTGGAGCCATTGTTGGTGACAATCTGCACCACATTATTCTTCCCAACCGCATCAATAACATCCTGTGGGAGTCCAAGTATATATCTATGGTCTTTTGTTTGGCCAATAGGATCCACATATTTAAAAAAAATGGTCCTCCTGTCACAATACACCATAAGGTTGATGAAAGACTTTCTTGTCAGACCGGTCCATCCATTACACATAATGGTGCATTCAAATGACCCCCGCTTGGATCTCATACCATCGATGTACTCCTGCAGCTCTTCTTCTCCTCAGTCAGTAAGATCATCATCACCTCTCTAGGGGTGGGACCAACATATCCAAGACCTGCCTCTGCAGTAGTGTTAATTATTTTCTTATAATAAGGAACATGTGCTTTGTTTGCTGGAATAAAACTGTAATACATCCACTTCACCATTGCGTTTTTCAGCTTCTTAGCCATCCCTTTTCACGTACCTGTAATTTTGGGCTGCTTGGCCCCCTTCTGAAAATGTTAGGATCCTACTCTAGGATAGGATCCCTCCTTTGTGGATTGTCACGTAGTGCCAATGGATTTGCTATAGGAGTGGCCCTTTGACTTTGTGATTGACTGAACACACCATGTATACCACCCCCGTCCCTAGATCTAGATGCTCCTGCCCCTGCAACCTTAGAGGGATCAGCTCTTGTAAATCTAGCTCTGGCCCTCTCCTACTCCTGGTACTGCATCTCCTTGCTCTCAACCATCGCCCATCTGATATCCCTCTCCTCCTGCTCTTTGATATCAATGGGATTAACATCCAGATCAGAATTTGAATCAACTCTATAAGATGACGGTGCTTGCTCTGCCTCGTCCAATGGAACATTCACCCTCCTCTTCTCTTGTTTCTTCTTCCTCGTTGCTTTCTCCATCTCTTTTACTACCTTAACTATAGCAGCATGCACCTCAGTGCATGTGGCCACATCCTTCAAACTGCCAATGATGTGAGCCTTAAACCTACTAATGCCACCTGAGTTCAACTCCTTACCACAGAAGTTGCATGTTGTCCTACTCCTTGTTGCCATCAATAACAACACAATTTTGCTGTGCTGGATTAACCCTCCTGTCCTCGGCCCTACTGTCCTCTATGTGAACCCGCTCCTCTCCCACTGCTAGACATGATAACTGTTGCATCGAAAATGATTGCATAAGCAATTAAACAATACCAAAATAATTTTCTCTTCACAAAGAAACAATCATGTACCTAGGTAGCTGCTTTTTCTATTTTTATAAATACAAAATGAGTATTTAAAATTTTTTCGACAAAAGAAAAGGTTGCAATATCAAAACAGGCAATGAAACCACATGAGAAGCACTTGAAAATGCTTATATAGCTATTCCATAATTTTCTATAATTTTCAAAATCATTTCCCTTATTTTTCTCTTTTTTCCATAATTATTTATATTTTATATTAATATTTTAATAATTTTCTAAAAATAAAAATAATTATTTATTGGTTAGAAAAATATTTCGACTTTGTGAGTTTATAAATTGGCCCATGGAGATCTATATATGTTCTTTCGATTATGATACAACACATATCATGCACAAATTAAGCATTTTCAGTGTAGAAAAATACAAATTTTGTGTATTTTTTATGCCCGAAATAATAAATAAATTACTTAGCGAAATTTTTTTTCAACACCGTGAGTTTGTAGATCGGCTTACGTGTTCAACATATATTAATTTCATACCCATCTAACAACATTATGGCATGCATTTTGAAAAAGAAAAAAAATCAAATTGGAGAACAATAGTTACCAATCAGATGAAAACACTCCACAAAAAATCCTAGATCTGTGTGAAATCTCACTTGATCGTTGCAAACAATGCTATACATGTCAAGAATGTGGCGACACCTACTACTATATATCAAAGATCGAAGGAAAATATTGCAAAAGTGCTAGTAGGAGAAAGAAGGTCTGAGGAGCTTTGAAGAAGAGAGATAAAATCACCAAAAATCAATGGATTATTCGTCCATAATTCGGCAAATTTTCGGTATATATTGCTGAAAATAAAGTCGACCGTTCGGCTATATCTTGCAAACATCGGTTTCGCCAACCACCGAACCGGCCGAAATTCAGCATATGTTGCACCATGCCTAGCATTTCAAAATATAAAAGGTCCGAAGCACCCTTTTACTTTTTGTATGATGAACCAAAAAGTCTCCAAGACCTATTGTTAAGAATAATGAATTACTATTCTCATTAATAACATTTAACTAGCCCGACAACCATATGCTTTGACCCGCATTGAATGCTGGGCCATTGGTTGAAGATAAAAGTACGTCGAACCCATTTGAACTCTTGCCTTGAGCAGATTGTATCCATTGGGCAAATATGGGTTCAATCAAGATTTGTTTCTCTGGAGTACCAAAAGCTAGCATGACGACGTTATGAACCCTTTTACTTAAGTACAGGTATTACATATTAAGTTATTGTTGTGTATTTTTATGTTCTATAAATCTGCATCTCTATTTCTTCAGCACAATAGTTTTTAACTTAGCGTTAAATTGAAACTCACATTTATAGTTGTTTTCTTATAAATCTACAGTCATCAATGTATTTAGAAGGTGTAAAGTAGGCTGGATACCAGTTTCCAGCCCCAAAAGATCCTTAGAACCCATTGAGATGGGCTACCGAGTTGGGTCGAGATAGGAGTAATTTTTTCCTCAAACTCGATGAGATCTTGGTTTTTTGGCCAATCGAGATCAAGTTCTCTAAGTTTGGTATGAAGATCTGCATACAAATTGCTGTTAGTACAGTACTGTAACAACAAATAAGAAGATCTATCTAACCATAGTCTCCCTCCTTCCCACTTTTTGAGTTTTTGCAGATCCCCCTTAAATCCTAATCAATCACCATAGGCCTCAGCCCATTCCCTTTATCCCTTCATTTAAAGACATCAAACTTCTGTTGAAGTGTGTCCTTCCACTTACAATCTGAGGCAAAAAGTACTCCTACCCCCCCCCCCCCCCCCAACACCACCCATCAGCCTCTATCAAGCCCTAGAAATTTCCTTGACTGAAATTCAAAATTTCCCAAATTTGGAGATGGGGGATTTAAAACTCAAATTCCACATTCATTACCCATCAGTTTTCCTCAGAAATTAAACCATACAAGCCCCCCAACAGTGAGCTGCAGTCAATCCCCTTTACTGCCTCTTCTAACCATTGGAACATTTACTTCTATTAAACCCTCACTTCCTTGAAAACTCTAAAACCTTAACTCCTAGTTCCTCTCATTCTACCCATTTTAATTCATTCCATTAATGTAACACCCATGACTAGTGTATAAGGGTATTTTAGAACTATTTTTATCGATAGCCGCATAATTATGCTTATGGAGTGAACTAATATAGGATTAATATGCTTATTAGAATTGATTTGTTAATTTTACTATAAGTTGATGAGTAATTAAATGGTTAACCTTCACCTTGATGAAAGGAGGTCTAAGGTTCGATGCACCGTGGATGTGTAAAAATATATAAAATGTTTTGGTGCTGTTTTGACCCCATCCACACACCTAATTTGGAGCCTACACGAAAAAAAAAAATGAAAGAAATATGAGACAAGAAAAGAAACTCCATGTTTGGAATATGCGAGGATAGAGAGATAAAGTCAAAGAAAGAAGGAAATTAAATATTAGACAAGAAAAGGAAATCAAATATTAGACGAGGAAAGAATGTCAAATATTAGACAAAAAGAAAGTCAAATATGTGAGAAGATTGAGGAATTTACGAGGGGA
This sequence comes from Hakea prostrata, assembly GCF_041222555.1. Taxonomy (NCBI): domain Eukaryota; kingdom Viridiplantae; phylum Streptophyta; class Magnoliopsida; order Proteales; family Proteaceae; genus Hakea; species Hakea prostrata. The sequence goes on from NW_028291138.1 coordinate 535,803, forward strand.
AGAAATCGTGGGAGAGGGTTGAGGAATTGAAGAGGGGAATTTAAAATAGGAAAAAGAAAATAGAGGAATTAAGAGAAGAAAGAAAGATGCGTGGAAGTGGAGATAGAGAAGATTGATGAATTGAGGTCTATAGGAGGAAAAGAAAATTGTGATAGAGGAGAGAAGATTGAAGAATTGGGGACTTTACAAAAGATGGGTGATTAAGAACCAATACTTTGGTTCATTTAGTGAGGAAGAGAGAAAAGAGAATTGGTTCATTTAGTGAGGAAGAGAGAAAAGAGAGTGCAAGGAATACACGAGAAGAGACAAAAAGAAGGGATCAACAAGGTTAGTGTGTGATGAAGCATATCCAAGGGTGAATTACGGTTCATTTTGTGATTTGACAATAGTAATTGCAACCCTATCTTTCTCAACATGATATATTTGTAAGTGCAATCCTATATTTGTTCAACTTGATATTTTTGTAACTACAACCTTATATCTTGTCATCATATATTTTACTTAACTGGTTCTATATCTTTTAAATCTACTATTAAATATTTACTATTCATGTGTTTTGTGGATTTATGTTTCCGTAAATTGATTTATGTTTTATCATATCAGATTTTGTTGTGATTTTATTGATTTCCTATGATCTTATATTTGTTATAAATTTCAAAATGCTTCATATGGTCTAATATATGCCATTCATTGATTTTTCTTTCATCAAAAGGAGCATGTCATTTTATGTTGGTTGCATATCTCACCCATTCATGCCATTTTCATAGTTGCATTATTGTATCCATAGATGTTAGAATTGTCTCGTGGATGAGATGGATGATAGGGTTGTGGTACGACACAAGCCAAGTAATGGCATGGATCATCCATTGAGTTTAAGGTACTTTGTTTAGGTAGTTGTAAATAAGGCATAAGTGTCTTAAGAGAAGTGGATGATAGGGTTGTGGTACGGCATAAGCCATGTAACTACATGAATCATCCGTTAAACTTGAAACACTTGGTCTAGGAGAGATCTTTACGGTCTTGTTGTCACAATATGCTTTAAATCTATTTTTCATAAAAGACAATTTTATTTGAAAAATGAGTTGATTTTGTTATATGGTTGCTCTTGCTAAGTATATTCTCGATACTTACCTTACTTCCACAGATAATGGACTCATTCAAGGGAATGATAGTTACTTGGAGGATGAAGATCAAGAGCATGTTTATTTTATTTCTTAGGATAGGTTGATTTATTGAGAATTTTCATTGATTGTACTTTTTGGAAGATTAAGTATCCTTTGGAACTTTGAGATTTATGGCTATTATGGAAATGTTATTTTATTTTATATGAGATGAATAAACTCCGCTGCAAATCCGTATGTTTTATTGAATGATTTTAGGAATCTACTTAACTAGTAGATAAACCCCTTAAGGGTTTCTTGTTCACTACCTAAGTAAACTTGATATTATAAATTACGATCTCATCCTCTGCATGGAGATTGGGGCATTACATAATACATATGAATCCATTATTTTTAAGCTTAAACAACTCTTATATATTGTACAATAGGATCGGCGTAGTTATAAGGGAAAAAAATTCGTTTCCATGAAAGTATAGATCAAACCAAGTTCTTGAACATATATTTAATCCCCTCCCTAGAACAAGTGTAGAACATAGGTTTTGGAAGAAAAAAAATCAAATTTCGGATGAAATCTCATCCTTTTTTTTAGATTTGGTTGAAAACCTCTTCACTCTTTGCTATAGATGTTGTTGGAGGGTTGTTAATGAATAGGTGGCCCGGCCAAAAACTCAGGCAATACTTCTAGCAAGGTGAGAAGGCGGGGGGGTGGGGGGGTGGGTAGCAAGAGCACCTAGATCTCGCTTACATCTTGTTGAAGACTCGAGATATCTCTACTTGATTGATATCTAGTGTTTTAAAAACAGTGGTTTGACTGTGATTTCGGTCGTACTGAGATCTCAGTTCAAGATCTTGGCCGATATATTGAATATTCCAGGTTTCACTTCCTATCTTGTCTTGGCTTTTGGAGAAAACAAGATATCTCATGAGACTTGTAAGATCTTGAACCATTCTTCATACAGAGACTGATTCCAGAGTCAGTGCAGGGGCTTGACTTTAAATACAAACTCCAATCCAGCAACTTGGGCTTTGAACACCAAGAAGCATGCAGCCTGAATTTAGCACCATGATATAAATACTGTCTAGATTTTAAGCATTAGACAAGTTTCACTCAAGAGAGAAGCAACAGCAGCTTGCTTAAGCAATTACATTAATTCTAGTCTAATTGTATTCTTCCATGATGGGGTATTAAATAGGGGCTTAACAGCCTTGATTAAAAAGTCCTTATCAAATTGAAAGTTGGGAACTAACTCACAACAGAACACTTCCCTCTGCATGGTGCTGCCTGATGCTTCTGATCAATAGGAGGGAAGAAGAACATTCATCCTATTTGCGGTCGATTGTTTCCAGTATCTCTATTATCTTGCTTGGTCCCGGGTTTGTCTTCTAACTATTTGAGGGGATCATTTTTCACTGTACATAACTGGTGACACCCCTGTGCCTACAGAAGGAACTGCAGAAAATACTTTATTGGCCAATTATGCACTCAGTAGGTCTTTTTTCCTCTACCAATGAAACCAACAATTAATAATAGCTTCCTTTTTATGAATCTGAAAAGGAATTATGATGCAATGCAACAAACATGAAACATATGCCCAGACCAGTAACTACGCACAAATCTATGAGCTGTCAACAGGTTATTGAGGCGACTTGGTGTCCTCTTACATCCTTTTGTGCTGCTGTGAATGCTCTCTAGCAACAATTGAATTTTGACCATCCTATTATCATGGCGTGTGCTAGTGATGCCACTAACTTTTAGAATGTCTTAGATAGAATGGGTGTATGCATTCATTGCTGGCCCGAATCTACGACCAGTTTTGCATTCAAATTCTTGGCTGGAACAAGTTTCCAACCCTTCTTCAGGTGTATAATCTGCTTCAACATGAATAAATAAAGATACATAGTCTCATTATCTCATAAATAGAGATTCATAAGAAATCATAAATAGAGATACATAGTCCATGGTAGAATGGTTGATTCCTGCATCATTCTCTCTTTTAATGTCTATCATTTGAGTGTATTGTTTCCAAGAACAGTTCTCTTCTACTTTGCGGGGACTGATTCTAGGTCTGATATACTACAGCTATGAAGAATCTTGCTGCTGTTTTCTTCACTTCTCTATCCAGAGACTTTGACAACATTTAATGAAAGAATTTACATAGTTGCTTGTATGTTATTTTGGCACTATCATGCATGTGGAGTTGTGATTCATCCATCAGAATCTGATTGTATGCATTTCAAGAAGTTTGACCTGGAACCAGTACCTGCAAAGTCTTACTTGCTGCTATTCTCATACATTTTTTTGCTTAAGGTTTACCCTCTGATACTATTTTCTTCTCCTAACCATGGTGCAAAATTCGATCGAAACCATTGAATTTTCGACCGAATTTTCACATTTTGAGAACCTCGAAATGAAACCTTGATGGAGCAGAAAAAAGTCCTAGGTTTCGATCAAAACTTGGGAAATTTCGATGAAACTATGCGAAACTGGGTGGAAACTTGGTTTGATCCGATTGGGCCAGCCGGTTCATGAGAAAAAATTTGAGAGAAACCTGGGAAATTTGGTGGAAACCTGGGACTTTTTCCTGCAAGTTTCGTGGTTTCCTCACATTTTTGAATTTTTTCTTTCATTCATGTTTCCCCAAATACCATAGCCAATACCCCCTCCATCAGGACTTCCCTATCCAAATTGTGTATTCTCTCAGATTGGTGATCTTAGGCATGTTGATGACCAAACTTATAGAGTTGCATTTGTCAATTACCTTGACAACCATAGGCATAACATGTCATGGGATGTCTATATTCGTTGGTCGGAGGAGATGATGTTACAGGCACAATACTACTTAGCTCACGGGATGGATCCACTGATGCACACCTTTTGGCATTGATTGTACTTTCCTCATGGGATGGATCCACTGAAGCACTCCTTTTGGCATTGAATTGTACTTTCCTTTTATTGTCAGTTACTTTGTATTTGATGTTTTGAACTTAGAAGTTATATGTTGAATGTTATCTACTTAAGTAGTTAAGTTATAGTGTACTTTTTGGACAACTTTACATTGATGTTATGTACATTGATTGGCATACCTACATTGATTTTTTTTAGCAAAATGCATGTGCCAATGTGTTCTTTATACTCTAATTAGCTTAAATGCAGAGTCCCACCTCAAAATACTTCCTAAAATCTGTCGAAACTTGCACGAAAAAGTCCCAAGTTTTCTCAAAATTTCCCAGGTTTTCACCTCAGTTTCCCATTTTCACTTAGTTGAAACTTCAGTTTTCCTTGAATTTTTTTCTATGCTCCTAACTTCCTCCAAATTTACTGGTACGCAACTCTGAATCCGTACCTTGTTTGTTTTCCTTTTAGTTCCTTGCTGATATGCTATTCCTATTCCACTTCTTGTTCCTTGTAATGATTTTTACTAAATACGAAGTCTCGCTGGTTGATGTATAAGGAAGAAGAACAAGGATTGATTTACCATTCCATTTTATCTTATTAGATCACTTGATAGGACCTTGTGCTGCTATTTGCGTTGTTTTCAAAAGATACAAAGAGCTATAATCCTCATCTCAGAGAACGAACAAGAGCTGGTGAATGAAAATGCCATTTCTGTGTGACCACTCTTCTGTTGCCATCAGTATGGGATTAAGATCAACATGTCTTCTAACAGAACATTTCTGGAGGTGGAAGAAAGATTTACAACCTTTGATCCCCTTTCTAGGTTGACCTTGATAATCCTGTTAGGTCTTAACCAGTCAATGAAGCATGTGGCCTCTTCAACATAAATATTTCTCCTATTACCAGTTTGGTTGTTTATGATACATAGTCAAATTTTGCATACATTACGCAACTGAAAATGAGCTGGTGCCTCCTTGCAGATATTTCAGTCTGATGCCTCCGGGAGATTTCTTTTTCTTTTATTAATTAATATTGCATCCTAAGAGAAGTGTTACTCTGGAAAGTTAAATAGCACTGTTTTATTGCAGGCAGAAAAAGTGACTGTAGTTTTTCCTATGAGATTCAAGGACTCTGTAGATACCGTGCTGGCAACTTCCTTTTTGCAGGTGAAGTTGTTCCCTCACTTGTTCTTCCTCTAATTTTCCAAAATCAGCATCTATCTTGCCGGGTTAGTACTCATTGAGCCTATGTTCAACGGTGATTGTATTTTATGCTGTGAACAAATTATAAATTTTAAAGTCTTAAATAGAAAAAACTTGCATCCAAAGTCTGATGCTGGAAGAACTCCTTTTGGTATGAAACTGCTGATCATGTCTAAAATGAATAGGTTGGATTCAGCTAGTGCTTGGGTAGTTTATTTTTGGCAACCTAAGTATGGCTGAAAATATGACAATTGTCCTACAGGAATTTGTGGAGGCAAGGCGCACTGCTGGACTCAACAATGCCCCTGCTTGTTTATGGTCTCCTTCTCCTCCTTTAGAACTGAAGGGAGCTCCAGCACAAGCGTTATCTGCAAATGCAGGATTTGTTACATTCGGTAGTTTGAGGCAAAATCAAGAATATGTTTTGCTTTTTTCTTTCTCATTGGACTCTTATCTGTTTTCCTGTTCTTCAGTTATACTCCCTCGCCATGTGGAAGGCAAAAAGTTGGACAGAACTGTTTGGAGTTTATCAACATTTCATGCCTCTGTTAGTTACCATGTAAAAGTGAGTTTTCCTTCTCAACCCTAAACAGCTTAACGAATGAAACCTTTATCATCTTTAGAACATGACTTGTGTCATAGTGAGACAGCCAGCCTTTATTTATAGAGTAAATTGCTTTGACACCCCAAATAGAGGTCTTTAAACATTGACACCCCATTTTATCTTTGGAAAGTATAGAGTCTAGAGATAGCCCAAAGTTGGACTTTTATTGAACACATTAGTCCAATCCGTTGCTGAATGCTGTTAAATCATCATTAGTTTTTTTGAGAATTCCCATAATACTTAAATTATCAGAGATAGGATAAATATGTCTAGTTTGAGTTGCTAAAATGCAAGCATCTCTATGGTAACCTTCAAATTACATTGCTTAACAAAAGCAGGAAAAAAAATCTAGATTAAGAACGATGCGGGTGGCATCTACAGCTCGGGTCAACCACTCTTTTTTGTTTACGGTTTCATATCTCAACAAGTGCAAGGAAAGCCATGAGGGGAGTCATTCCCTCTGGGGTTCTCGTAGGGAACTCGGTTGTATTCCCTAATGTCTTGCTATTTATTGACAAATTGACGGAAATTGGCTACCTATAGGATTCCATTAGGGGATATCATTTCCGTATACTGAGATTTACCTTTTTTGACATAGCGTGGAATGATAACACCGAGATCACAGTGAACTACATTCACGATGGGTGTTGGGGGTAGCCAATGCAGGATGACTGAGACGATGATCAGATGATGCCACTGAAGTAAAGTAAATAAAGCAAGAGTAGGAGAGCCAAAAGAGGTGAGTGCAATCAACTGCAAAGGAGAATGGTCAAGCAACTGCAGCCTACCATCTTGTATACTAGTGCCAGTTGTACGCCTTGCTTCCAGGTCTTAAAACACACAACAAGATGGAAAGAGGTTATTTTGCAGTTGAAGTCTTGAGTAAGGCTACTAATAAATAGAAGGGTAGAAGAAAAATTCGGAATGTAACACAAATGATAAATGTAAAGAGGGAGAACAATTAACAATGCCCCTTTTCAGAATCTAAACCATCAGCAATATGAACTTTTTGTTATTAGAAACAAAAGAGTAGGAATAGAATAAGGATTGAGAACTAGTTATGTGATTAGTTGCATCGCGGCATGGTTTGAGATCTCGGTCTCTATAGGGATCTCAGTCCCTCACAAAATCAAGATCTCACGAGATCTTATTCAAGATCTAGTAAAAATCCCTGGTCGTTGGTGGCTCATCTCGGTGGGTAGTAGGGATGGAATTTGGTATTTGACCTATTTTAGGCCTCTTAAATGGATTGTTGGCCCTAAATTTGTGAGAAAACAATTGTATATGAATTCCAACTTGACCCTAACTTTGAAATTGATACGCTAAAGGAGTGAACGTGCAGAGTTGTAAAACATGCAATCACAACCATTGCTTGATATAAATGATAGTAAAGCTTTATAGTCAAATAATTCATCAAATGTATTCAGTTGTTTGGAATTTCACATTATAACATCGATGTACTTATAAGGTACACTATGAGAGTAAAAGAGTAAAATCAATGACTGAGCAGTTCCTCCAACTTCTGCTCCACCAGCACCAGCACCACCTCCACCAATATAAAGCCTAGTTTTGGGGGAAAAAAGAAGGAAAAAAGAAGAAGTTTGGAAAGAACTCTCACCTGGCTTCAAATTTAGTAGACATTTGTTGTAGATGAATTAAACAGTTTGTTGATGTGACCTAGGTAGAGTTCCCCCAACTTTGCGGTGAAAAATCCATCCAAAACATCAAAACTAGTGAAGGGGGAAGGAGCTTTGAGACAAGTCGAGATCAAGGTATCTTTACTCATCTTTACTGAGATGAGGTATTTTTAAGGATGGGTAGGACCCAATTCTCGGCCGAGATACTGTACTTTCTTTGGTATCGACTTGTGTGAGATCTCGCATTGAGGTCTCAAAAAAGAAAAGATCTTGACGAGATCTCACGAGACCTCGAACTATGTGTCGGAGTCAAATAGTCCAGGAAGAGGACTTATTGATGCATTATGGCAACCCAAAAGAGTATTTGAGGTAGTGGAATTCGCAAAAGAAGTAACTGTTGTAGAACCACACTGGCATTGGAAGTTGGTCCAAGTGAATATGACTTAAGATGGTCATCTACAAATGTAAGTGCTAGAGCTCATTTGAAGAGAGAGGTGTACTAGGATGGCTGTCAACAACGCGTTGATGGGTATGTACCATGTTCAGTACTAGAAACTCCTCCTCTGAAGGTAGGAGGACATCCATAAAGCTTCTAGCATTTTTCCTATGTGAGATGTTTATGGTTATAATAATAATCACCCTTGAATGGAACACAAGCAAAACCTCCAAAGTCAGCATTACGAGGTTGAGATGTCGGAGAAGAGAGCCCATGGGATGCAACACTAGAGCCATAAGAACCATCAACAAGAGCAGATTGTTCGATGAAAATAGTGTTGATCATTGCAGTACATCGGCTAACGTCTATATCGATGACATAAAAGGCTTGCTTAAGAAACAACTCACAAGGAAGAACCGGAGTGCGATTCGTACTCCATGTTTAGACCAGCCAAAAAATCATAAACACGGAAGTTATCCTCCCACTTCTGATAAGCAATAGCATAGCTTCACAGGTAGGAGTGAACTTCCTATGGAGGTGCATTGTCTGGTATTACCAATGCAAAGTGTTACTGAGAGAGGGTTCAGATTCTTTTGCTGCAATTGATGGATCTTTCAACAAATTTCAAAACACTGAGCTTTATTAGCAACCTTAAATACGTCACTTTCTTGAATTTCCAGATGGCAGTAGTGTTTTCAAGGAGGTAACTGTCAGCAATAGCAAATTCAACTGGGTTGAGTAGATAGCCTATCATGGGGCATTCATCAGTTTTCCATTTGTCTTGAACTGGACTAGGAGTTGTAGGTTTCACAGGATTGTCATGAAGATGGCCAACAAGATTGCGTGAATCAACCAAAAAAGTAACTGATTGAGTCCATTGTGGATAATTGCTCCCATTAAGCTTGATATGATTCATCTAGAAGGAGGGAAGTTGCTCTCATGTATAACTGGAGCCTCCTCTACTACAAATGAACTAGTAGATCCAATAGACATAGTTGCTGGACTGAAAAATATGGAAAACCAAAAAAAAGAAAAAGAAAAAACCTCAGAGATCCCATAGATGGGTAAAAAGGACCCTTGGTGGGAGAAAAGGTGCTCACTACCAAGTGGAATAAGCCACAGAGGCAGTTGAAGGCCTAAAATAGCCGACAAAAGAGATGTGGGAGGAAGGAGGCGTTGTGGAAGGAAATGGAGGCTTTGTGATGGAGACATCACACGCCCACCCATCACTCGTTATTACCAAGGCGGAGGTGACGGTTACTTTCAATTTGGTTCGGCTACTAGGAAAGGGTCATCTGGACCCTTAGGACTGTAACCACACTTTTTTTTATATATTTTTATTAAACATTAGTATTAGTATTTATTGGATTATTTATTATAAGGGTAGTTCAGGGAATTTCTTTTCATATCATGGGTTTATGGGACTTTATTTTGTTGGAGTTATTTTTAAACAAGTCTTTTCTTGTTTCTTTTATTTCAGTGGGGTTATTTTAGGAAACCTTTTTTGTTTAATTTGCTAATCACCAGCAAGGCAGGACAGATGAAATTAGAAAGGGGAAAAAAAACAAAAAATGAAAGCAGCGGCAGCCATCTGAGGAGCCAGTGACAGCAACCTCCTTCCTCTTTGGCAAGTCTACTTCGACTCCTTTGCTTCAGTTTCTTGTCTAGAAAATCCATTCGCTCCTCTATCTAGCCCTACCCTTTTTGTTCCTCTAGCCTTACCCTTTTTGTTGCTCCAAAAACCTTGTTTTCTTTACCAGGAATTTTTTCTTTTCTTCTCCAAAACCTCATGGCAGCCTGTTTCTGCAGAAAATTTCTTCCCTCTTGTTTATTATTTCCTCTTCTTCTCCATACCCTTATGGCAGCCTCTCTTTTCTCTGGAAGTTCTCTTTCTTCCCATATCCTCACGGCAGTTGCATTTTCTGCTTCTAACCCTTTTCTTCCCCTATATTGGCCTTCTTTTTCTCTTCTGTGAACATTATATTGGCACTATTATTTTTCTGCAATCCTTATTTTCCTAATCCATGTTTTACTTTTCTATCCTTAATAGTGATACTGCCCCATTCTTGCTGTCTTGTTTTTTCTCAGGTGTTGCTGTCTTCTTGTTCTAGCATAATAATATCTTATGATGCCCATGTTGGTTGGCTTGGTTTAGGAGTTTTTCTTCCCCTTTTTTTTTTTAATTTATTTTTATATATATATATTTTTTAGACGTTGGATGTAACACTTGCTTCTATATTGAATGACAGATTGATCATAATGACTTTGCTGGAATTTTATTAAATTTGAATGTAATGCCCCTAACCCCCTGCCTAGTTGTGTGGATTGATCATATAAGAATTCTTACTTGTCCCCTTGGGTTTTTAAGAAGTTTGCTCTTATATTATTGATTGCTGAATTTTATTCCGTACTGTTATCTGAGTGTGAGTCTAGTTTGTGTTGTGCAAGCCAGTCTCCCAGTTTCCCTTAGTGTTCTAGATGGTGTGGATCCTGTTTCTTTTGAAGACCCTTGTTCCTAGGGCTGTCCTACATCAATTTGGCAGTGTAACGGTAGGGTGGTGGTGCTGTGAGGTTGAGGTGAAAGTGGTGGTGGTGGTTTGGCGGTAGAGAGAGAGAGAGACACAGTGGGGGTGGGTGCATTGGGTGGTCTTTTTACTGGAAAAAGAAGAGATAGAGGGAGTTATTAGGTTTAGGGGGAGTTTGTTTTTTAGACATCTCCTATTTTGTGTCTTGAAACCATCGGCGTTGATACCATGATGATTTTAGATAAGACACATCCAGCCTTTATTTATATTAATAGATGAATACAAGAAAAGTATAAGTACCCAATGTGGAATATTACAAAATAATATCCTATGGGCAATTCTTCATGTGGAGGGTCTGGGCCAGAATAGGGCCAGAATAGGGCCTAGGGTGATAGCCCCACACCCTACAGCCCTTTTGTAAAATCAGGGGTATTTTGGTAATTTTACAGTATTCTGGTATAGTTAATTTAGGGTTTCATCGGGTCCAGTATGTTTGTAGGATCCTAGACCTACTTATATTTTTGGATTTGTTTCTTGTTTGACAATTTATTGAAGAGTCTTAGCTAGGTTGGGATTCCCAAGTGGTAAGGGAGTCCCTGCTTACAGTCCACTTCATACAAGGATTCTATATCTACTTTTATTTTTCAATTTGGATCATCCTAGAGTGAGTTATGATAGATTCCTTGTATGAGTGTGGGTCTCTAGTCCAAGTATGAATCCTAGTTAGATTTGCTCTCTAAAGTTGAGTCCTAGTGTGAGTTCCTTCTTAAATGCTACTAAAATGCCTCTCCAATATTAATAGGCAGATCATGTTTAATGAATAAAATTGGAGATTGGAAGGAGTAAGCTTTGAATTGTGGGTTCTCTAAGAGGGAACTTGCTGCTGTGTTTGTGAATGAATTCTGCAATTTCGAAGTTCTTTGAGGCCCTTTCTTCTTATTCAAGTAAGTACAGCCAAGCCTCCTCCCTTTCTCTTCTTCTTCCCTCATCTGCAGCTTTCCCCATCCCCAAACCCTAATTCTGTAGTTACACCCCGCTTTGCATATCATCCCTCCCCCTTCCCCTCCCCTGCCGCAGCCCCTACCCGTCCTTAATCTCTATTTCCTTAACCCCCCCCCCCCCTTCCCCAACCCTTGTTCATCATTCCTCAGCCCCTCTTCTCTTTTTTGCTTCTTCTTCGTCTTCCTTCTTACTTGTGACAGCATAGGAAACCTAGGAAATTAAAACCTGGAAATTTTCCCAACTCCCTAAATCCCTCACCCTTTTAGGATTAGCTTCCCCTTCCCTTTACTCACACCCCATCCCTACCCTGTCCCCTTCCCCTCATGTAAACCCTAGAATTTCTGCACCTTTTCTTCTTCATTAGAAAACCCTGAAATTCAAAAGCTTTTAAAACTAATTCTCCTCAACCTCTCAATCAAACCATAAACCCTTTTAGGATTATCTTCCCTAAACCCTACTTGACTCTTAACCTAAGCCTAACTCATCACCAAGAAACCCTAGAATTTAAGAAAACCTAATTTTCTAAACCCCTAGATTTGGAATTTGATTCTGAATTTTAAATTACAGCAAGGGTTCAGAGTTGAATTTCATAACCTAGATCCTAAACCCTATTCTTATCCCTGCTTTCCCTTTCCTAAAACCAAAATCCAGTATTAAAGCTCTAATCCCAGCATAATAGCCCTAATCCCTCAACTAAAGGGTATTACAAAACCGATACAACACCACAAACCCTTGTTTACTGCAGGTCTACTTGATTAAGATCCTAAGGGTGAATGTTAGATATAGGGCTTGCATCACTCAATTAAACCCCACATCCCTGGTTCACATCAATGCTATCCGTATAGTCAGAATTACAACAGTCTTAGATATGACTTATGATGGTTCAGAAGATAAAGTTCTATGACATTATTTTGGATAAGGGTAATAGTTGTCATGGTGCTTGCAATCCAAGGCAAAAATAATAATAATATAAAAAAGTAAAAATTAAAAGTAAAAAGGAAAAAAAAACCTATGACTTGTTATGACCAATGCCTTATTTATTAAATGCAGTTTTCTCCAATGAGAGAGGGAGACATTTATGGGTCATAGACCTTGATTTAAGTGGTGATTCCAAAATAAATGAATATAGTGAAAAGATTCCGTATTTACCAGTAGGCTGTTGCCCATCTCTTTTTCCTTCCTCAACATGAATACACATTGCATAGTTGGGTCCATTGTCAGGATAACAACCCCCTCACCTGCGCTCTTCCTCCTCTTCTCCTTTTCTCCTCTGTTCCCCCACCAAAACAGATGGCTCTTCAAGCTGTCTTTAGCTTTGAAGGCCCTTTTTCTTGTTAAGAGAGAACTTCCTTTGGATATACTTTGGAAGGTATTTGTTCTTGAATTGTGCTTCATGTCTTCTGACTTCGAACCTTTCTTCATGGGATCTCCACCATTCCTTAGCACAACCAGTCAATGGCAAGTAGAAGACTCTAAACTTCTGGTTGTACCAATCAAAATGTTCTTTTGGGAAGCTAACCAATCAAGGAAGAACCATGGATCCGTCTGTTCAGAATCATATGCTCCACCTTTGAAAGAATATCAATTTCACGAAGTGCCTAATATGTTAGTGCAGTTTCTTGTGTCAAACTTCTATGGTATTAGTTAGTGTTCTGTGATGTAGCTGGTGCCGGGTAATGCTTGTCTCTGTGGTCCTCTGGAGTAGGGTGATGCTTTGACATTGTATCAGATGTTGCTCCAATTACTAAATTTTCAACTAATTAGCATTTAGCAAGTTATCCCATTGAAATCTGATCTTCTGACTGGTGGTTTAGACCTTCATGTAGCCATAAATCTGACACCAATTTCCTTTTCTTTCCTTCTTTCTTTTCTTTTCTTTTCCTCTCTTTTTTTTTTTTTTTTTTTGGCAGGTTGGGGGGGGGGTGTGGTGTGGTAGGGTTGATTCCCGGGTTCAGGTTATGTACCCTTTTTTTTTCTTTTCTTTTTTTACAGGAAAAGGTTCTGACCAATGTCCAGAACTGTGAAAATAGGCGGAGCCAAAAAATACCGCAATATCCAGAAGGTAGGATTAAGCAGAACAGTGGAGGTTCCCAGTGCATGAGGTTCCTGCCACTTTGGGGTCTGGCAAGGGTCATGATGTAGGCAACTTTATCTGTGCTTTCACAGGAATGCTGTTTCCAGACTTAAAATCATGATTGGTCAATTGGTCACCATGGAGCAACCTTACTGCTTTGAGAACAGCGACAAAAAATGTACGAGTTTGAAGCCTATAATCCAAAGTCAAGTGATTTCTTATAATAACAGGATCTTGCTAAAACTCTGCTTGAAGGATCCTTCAGGACTTCAACCCCTAAAAACTGAGGGTAATCTGCTGGCCAGATTCCCTACGGAAACCTCATATCAACTTAAGCAAGTTGGTGCCCATAAGAGGGCTGCCGCCAACTCTTTGTTGTGATTTCGTTGGTCTTAAATAAATCCCAACATGATCTGGGTTTGAACAGCTGCAATGATTGCAAGTAATGCTCCCGTTTAATTTTAAATCATGTTCAATAGAAACTATTTACAATAGGGAAAATAACACTTATTTGACAGTGGAAATAGAAAATAGAGAGGATATGACTTTAATTTCCACCAATAAGTTTAAACCAGAATCCTGCCAATCCTAAGAGTTTCCAACTGTTAACTCAGCTTCACAACAGCAACAAAGGCAATAACCATCATTGATAAAATCATTTGTTATTCTAGCTAAGTAAAAAAATTGTGTAACCAACTTACATAGCCAATAGGAAACTTGAAACAAAAAGGACACTTAAAAGTAACTTTTGACAATAGGTAAAGGTCTTTAGCTGACGCCTCCTAAAGGAAGTATAAGAAGAAAAGATAAGGCTATGCGCACACAAGCTCAGGTATTTAGCTGACGCCTCCTAAAGGAAGTATAAGAAGAAAAGTAAGTAAATATATCCGAGACATAAATTGCAGTGATCCTGTTGCGGAACAAGCGGTTATTGTGAAAATTTGGGCCACAATTACCGCGAGCAAACGTATTATTGACGAGGAGCGCATTTTTGCTACTAATACTCGTACTGTCTTTGTTATTTTGCCCCGCAACAATCCAATTGCAAGAGCGGAACTCTTCCTGCCGGATGCTTCTCAGGTGAGTGGGAGGCTTGATCAGGCGGAGGCGGAAGAAAATTCAACCGAAATAGGAAATTCGTTTGAAATAAGAATTTCGACCTTGCAAAAGGCCGAAATTTCAATATTTTGGTCGAAACTGGACACTTTTTTTAATAGAAATTGGAACTTCAATTTCAGGGCTCATATGGACTCAAAATGATTTAGATTCTTGCATACTACCTATTTCAAGCATAATAAACACAATGGAACTAGTTTTTTGCCCAAAAAAAATAAAAATAAAACCATTGAAAATTTATCGTTCAAGTATACTAACAAATAACTGGTTCTGACAAGTGCAAATTGTATTGCATACAGGCAATGAATCATCAGCATACATGAATTTTTTGGTAGAATGGTTACATATACAACAAGTCGACTAAATCAAATGATGGTGTCTCACATATATTAAGTTGAAGCCTATATATCATATGTACATAAAATAAAAATGCATAATTTTAGAAAATAATTATTAAAATCAGATTATGAAAAAGTGGTAGCAAATAATAAAAAGATAAGTTTAACAAAACACAATCATGGATCATAGTCCTAGGCTAAACATATATTAATTTCAAGGCAATACAAGATCATTTAAGGCATGAACAAAAGAATAATAAAATAGGGGAAGTTTGGAACTGTTGGTATGGCTCATGCTTCATATTCTATTGTGGCCGGAGTTTCCTTTGTAGTTGTTGTGGCTTAGGAGGTGTTTGGAGGCAAAAAATGAGCAAAAAAGGTGTTTGAAGGCAAATGAGTCATGGAAATTAGGTGAAAATGGGATAGAAATCAACAAAAACTAAGGAAAAACAAGTTGGAATGTTGAAATGGTCAAAATTGCGGCCGAAATTGTTGAAATTTGACATTTTTTCTGAAATAATTGGAATTTCATTTCGTTTTCGAAAAATGCAAACATAAATTTCGGTCGAATTTTCTTCTATGGGCCGAGCAGATGCCTCAGCAAATAGTCTTTGCCCTTCCATTCAAGTCTTAGTAGATAAGCAAGTGAATGATGAACAAATTATTCTTTTGTTAGCGAATGAATAGCAGGAGCCAATAACTACCAAGTGCAGGGAGGGAGTTAACTCAGGGCTTACCGATTAGAGAGGCTGGCTTACAGATAAGACAACTTTCATTAATTTAATAAAGTGAATCCCATATTCCTACATTCTACCCTTAATTTATGCCCACTGTGAAGAAAACCCATTGGACCAAAGGCCTAACGCATATATAAACCAACCTTAGTTTTTTCCTTTTTCCCACCAAAACAAGCTCTGTTATGTCTTAGGTATATCACAGTTGCAATTTATGTTGGACACTAACAGTGGTATCCTGGTAAATTAATTGCAAAACACCTGACCCCTACTCTCAAAGGTCTAAGTTTTTATACAGTGGAAGGCTTTCACCATGAATAAAAGGTCTAAACACCTTTTGCCACCAAAGTCATTTACCGGTGATTAACTTCTCTCAGCTTACAAGTGAATGAGCAATTCCATGGCTTTCAAGATTTATTGTTAGTCCAATACCAATCTTGTGGGAGTGACACCAATCATATACTCTATATCATTAGCTGAATCTCTTTCCACAGTAAATTGATAAATCCTTTAGATATGGATGGCTCCATTTCACTTTAAGCAACAGCATTGCATCTCTAGTAGAACCCTACTGCTGTTTTACTTAGATTCTTATCATGGAGTAAATAAATTGTTAATTTTTGAGTTCTTGAAATTCATAATCTCTGTTTATGGTGAACCCATTTCAACTGAGATTGGAAATCCATCTCTTCACTTAGATTTGGCTTGATGTAAAGTGTTAGGTCCTTCAATGGGCTGTTCAATATATTCGTTCTCTTTCATGTCTTACTGAGCTTTTGACTCCAGTTAGTATTTACTGTGTCTGCTTATTCTTTTTGTGGTGGGTTTTCTTTAATTAATCTTGAAAGCTCGGTCTTACCCCGATTGGCCGGTTGAAGAGTTGAGAGAAATCTCTTCTGTTAGCCGATTAGCCACATGGTTTATTTTCTGCTTATTCTTTCATTTCATATTCCATATGATTTAGATATTGATTGATCAGGTCATGTGAATTCCCTCTCTAAATTTCCCCTGCAATCCTCTTCTAGGATTAAGGGGTGGGCTTGATGCAACGGTTGGTGGACTAGAGTTGTAGCCCTAAGGTTGAAGCATCCATGCAAACAGCAAAATTTGGGGTAAGACTGCATAGGAAAACTGCCCCTCTGGACTTTGCTTGTGCGGAAGCCTTTGCACTGGGTTTGCCCTTTTAATCCTCTTCTAGGATTTTCTTTTCTTCTATGAGCTGGAGTACTTTAGGGTAGTTGAATCTGTGGAGACATTTTAAATGATAAGTTGTATGACAAATCGGTCAAAATAAGGGATTTTAACTGGTATGCTTTGGTCTTAATGCTAGCAGTCATATTGACCTTTCTATATGTGGGTCCCTATATTATCCTTGAGCTTTTTACCTTTGTCACAAGCAACTTCTAAATGTATTCTACCTGCGGGTGGTACTTCTGTTTGTCACAGAGGCATACTGGTTAGAAAATTATTTGTCGCCTTATGGATTGTTCAGCTCTAGCCAAACAAATGAGTTTGATTGTTCTTACATATTTTGACAGTACTTGCAGCCGTGCATATACTGATTCATTTATTATTTTTCATTTTCTTGCAGTGCTCTGAAGGTTTCATGCACACCCGGATGAGACGCCGTGTGGAGTCACTCATACTGGTAACTCCTCATTCTTGGTGTTGTTTTCTTTCCTTTTATGCCCTTTCCCAGCTTCAGTTCTGTTTTAAATGAGACATAACATGCCAAAGTAGTTTATGTGCATTTTAACGTGAAATATCAATGGATGTTGACTTATCACTATGTTTTTCTCCATGATCCACAAAGTATGGTTGCAACTTGGCTGGCAATTTGTAGCACCTGTTTTGGCTGAGAGTTAAGCCATCATGCCTCTCTTAGTGCAGGCTGAACTATCACCTTGCCTGTCAGGCTTTCGTAAGTTGTAAATGCTTATTGTGTCAAATAGCACCTCAGATTTCAGCTGGTTAGTTCACATTTTCAGTGAGTGGGAGGTTGTTTTGGTTGCATCATATTTGTTCTTGATGAATATAGTTATTATATTTTATGTTAAGACTCTCGATCAACCCTGGAATAATTGGGTAGAAACCCTGTAATGAGACCCTCTCCTATGGTTAGGTCACTTGCGTATCAGCTCTTGGAAGCACTTTAGTTCATCACTAAAACACAAACAACATTCGAATTCCATAAACAAGATCTGAAGAGGAAATGTAATTGGTCAATGCAATAAAATTTGCAACAGAACTTCATTACAGAACTCCCCGGACTTGAAAACACCAGTCAACATGCCCCAACCGAGAGTCTTCCCCTCCTATCCTAACTACTTTCCTGAGTGGCTGCTCCCCAGTAGAATGCTGCCACTTGTTCCTGTCCTTTTTGTTCCCCACATGATTATTTTGATACCCTACAGCTCCCTTTTCCCTACACCCTCAACATTAGAGTCTTTAATTTTGAGGATAAATTTTAGATACTAAGTTTTCATATCGTAGCATATGTATAAAATATTATATGCTAAGTTTTCATATTGTAGCATATGTATAAAATATATATGCATCATTATATGTTATTATTGACCAGTTAACTAGTATATGCACTGATGTAGGGTCTGGTCAAGAATTATTTCCAAGAGTTGACAAAACTGAAGGTCCAGAACTGAACCGAGTGGCCTTCTGTCAAATAGATCCTCAATCATAAACAAAATCAGTCATTATATGCCGAAAACTTCTGACCTATAAATGCTCCTGTTCGGAGAAGTGATATAATTCATATTGAAGGAACTAGAAGAGCTAGGGGTAGACCTAAGATAACCTTAGGAGAAGTGGTGAGAAAGGATATGTATAGCTTAAGCCTTGTATCTAGCATGGCCTCGAACAGAACTGATTGGAGGGCAAGAATCCATGTAGCCGACCCCATTTAGTTGGGACAAGGCTTATTGTTGTTGTTGTTGTTGTTGTATATGCCGAAAACTTATGATATTTGGTTCTTAAGATCATTAAAGTTGTATGGATTTAAAAAATCTGTCTCACTAATATACAAGCAGTTACCGAGATCTCAGATCTGGGTAATATTACCTTTTGAGATTCCAAGATGAGATGTCATGTGAGTTAATATCTCAGCAATATCAGGGACATCTTTGGTCAACTGCTTAGTGCATTTGTCGTGTGCTTATTTTCTGAATGCTTGGTTCTAGGCTCTGGTCTTGGAAACAGTCTCTCTTCTCTCTTTCTCTTCCCAATAGGAAAACCCACTGGATAATTTCATTAAAGGGAAATCAATATGCAGAAGGATGGTTCCCCCCCCCCCCCGTCTTATATTTTTACTTTTATTTTCAATTTTTCTCATTGGAAAAATGATGATTGATTGTGTGATATAGATATAGTTATTCAAGCTAAAGGGCCAAAATTTTAGCCCTAATCTTCAAAGTAAACATCTATCTCCAAATTAACCCAGTCCAGTTTGACATAGCTGCTGCTGCTGTTCATGAAGTTTTAGAAATGCCACAAAAATAAGTACTAAATCATTCCGAGTTTGAACAACGCAACTATGGCCTTGAGTCTGGTGCTATTAGCTCATGTGTTTATGTGTGTGTGGCTGTGTTCAATTGCTTCCATGGTTTATGCCACAGGCTCTGGATCGTGCAAAGCCAGATGTTGTTGAGAAGTCAAAGAAAGCTGCGCATAGCAGATCCTTCAAGAAACTGGTTTGTAATTAGATAACTGTTACGCTTTGGCTAATTTTTCATGGGTCATTTTGTTGGTCTGTTATTTATCGTTATACCTATTTTTGTCTGTAGAGCCTGAAAGGGAGCCCTAGGTAATTCAAATTCATGAAGATGTGCCTATTTGTCAAGCAGCAAAAGACATTACGAAATGCTTATGGAACCCAAAAGAATTCTTAGTTTTCCTTTACTGTTTATGTTGAAGGCCAGTGCATACCAAGTTAAAGGGCTGACCCCTCTGAGAATTTGTGTATTGCAATTTAGTCCAGTTGCAGCTGAAACTCCAGAATATCGCGAATTTGTGTGTTGCAATTTAGTCCAGTTGCAGCTGAAACTCCAGAATATCGTTTTGCATTTGCTGGATGATTTTGTACATTCAGACTTCAGTGTTGTTGAAAGTGGATCAATTGCCTTTTCTGGACCTGTATTGTGAGTTGAAAAATATCAATTGGTGATGTGCAATGAAAGAAAGAAAATATCAAAATTCCAGTCAGTTTTATTGGAGAATTTGGAAATAATTGTTCAAGATCTTCAGTTTTCTAATGCATTCTTTATAGACCCCTTGCATTTTTTTTCTTCTTTCTGGTAACATATAGCCCCCCTTGCATGAGGAATGCATAAAACTTACATCAACGCTAGTGCACCATAGAATGCATCATTCTGAAATCCTTTAGTCTTGTTAAATTTTGCCCACATGCCTTCCTGCATTTAACAGGTCCAAGGAGGTTAACTTGAGGTTGATTTATTTATGGGCAAATGACCTCTTGAAATGAATTTTCTTTTGTAGGAGAAAATGATTTCTCACTCTTTATTAAAGAGATGGTTTAGGTTTTTGGTTATTTGCTTGACATTTAGAATGCCAATTTAGACACATTTTCAGTGAAGATTGGGTTGTATTGAAAATTGGGTTATGCAATACAATTACTAATATTATATCTGTGGGATAGAGGTTTGTGTCCCCTCATATTTCTTTACCATATGTTTAAAGGGTGTTCATCTTTGTCAACCTTATTAGTGTGCAGAGTGGCATTCAATACAATGACCAATATGATATATACAACAGCCAATATGGTAACTAAATTTAACTCCTTTTAGGTAAATACAAATAACTTTTTCGGTGGGTTGAGTTTTTAATTATGGTTTTACTCTTGCTTCTAATGCAGATTGAGTATGCATTTGGTGGACCGTGCATTAGTTATGTGAAAGACCATCATGCCAAACAAATTGAGCCGTCAGATCAAAATCTCGACCGGAATTTCGGATCTGATGGTCTGAAATTTTGCTTGATGGTCATGCGCATGACTGAAGCAATTTCAGCATTTGGTGATTGTTCTAGGAAATTAGCTTTTCGGTAAAATTATTTTTACATGTTTTTTGTGTTGGGCAATCACTCTTTGTTTAAAAATGGGCTTCTAATAGACTTGTTCTATAACTATTCTCAACTAGGCCTACAATGTGAAAAATCTAATTTCCTAATGAGGACATGGAATAGGAGACCAAGGTAAAAAAGTTTGCAAGACAAGGTTGGGGTGGAGATGAACTAGAGAGAATTTTACTATTGGGATCATATTATTAAGGGCGCGTTTGATAACGTTCTTAAAAAACGTTTCTGGCATTCTTTTGTTCTTTGGGAACGGAAGAACGGGTTAGAGGCATTTGATAAAACGGTTCATTCTTCTGTTCTTTTAGAACGGACCAGTCAGAACGCTTTTTGCAGAACATAAAAAAGATGTTTTTACCAAAGAACAGAAACGGAAGTGATAAAATTGGTTCAAATTGAAGCCTTAGAACAAGTTTATCAAACACCAACTTATTTTTCAACCCAAAAAAAAACACTAACATATTCTATTTAGTGTTTTAAAAATATTTTCAGAACGGATTTATCAAACGCCCATTTTCGAGGAAAGAACTATCTTTTAGCACAGAAACATTAAAAAACGGTTTTACATAAAAACTGGTTTCTCAGAATGGAAACGTTACCAAACGCATACTAAGTTTATGTTTCCTCGACATGACGTATCTTACATGTTCTTCAAAAGTAGACTTTTAGATCATTATTCACGATTCATTTTTTAAAAACAAATTACCAAATCATTTTAATAAGGGTAAATTCTGTGCTTCCTCTCTATATATTCTTATTCTCCTCTGATTCCCTTAAAACAATGAACTCTTAACTTTGTTTCTCGCTTGATATTTTAAAATGGTCAAATCACCCTCTATTTTCGTCCCTTTAATTGATTAAATCAATTTCTTTCTTTTGTTGATCAAAATTTTTCTTCATTTTCTCCTTTTCTTCCTATAAGAGTCTATTGTATGCAATAGGTGTGTTTTTATCTTTTTCTTCTCCCTTTTTTATAATTTCTTTTTCTTTTATTTTCTTTTATTTTCTTTGGTGGATTCTTATAAAAGAGGGAAGATTTAAAAAAAAAAATAAAAAATACACCGAATAGTGTTTATTGGATTCTAACAAAAGATGGAGGAAGAAAAGAAAGACATTTAATCTATTCCTATAGAAAAAACAAAAGAAAAAAAAAGTTTCAATAAAAAAAAAAAAAAAAAACCACCCTACTTTATGTTTGAAAGACATAGATATTCCAAAATTGAATTTTCGTTGGGCATATTAATCCTATTTGTCACGAAAAACAATTAAATCACCATTTTTTCCTTTCATATTTTAATAAAGATATTTTTAGAATTGAAAGAAAATAAACAATGATTTAATGATTTTTAGTGACAAATTAGACTAATGTATCTAATGAAAATTCAATTTTGAGGTGTCTATGTTTTTCAAACATAAAGTAGGGTGTCAGTGCTTTGAGGCCTTCATTTTAGGGTGCTAGTGCAATTTGCTCTAAAAAAAATACATTTAAGTATGAATTCCTATAAAGAGAGAGAAAATGAAAGAAAAGGAATAAAGTAAAACAATTAAAAATCAGTATAATTGATTAAATAAGTAAAAATAAAAAATAACTTGATTATTTTATAATATTAGGAGAGAAAGAGAAGTAAAAATTTCATTTTTTTATAACGGGAATAAGAAGTGAAACTTATGAAAGAGTACATAGATCAAGTAGAGGGGTGAGATGCGAGAGAACATATTTCTCTTTTCTTTTTTTTTTTTTGGTGAAATAAAAAGTTTCATTAGAAAAGATATTAGAGCTGAAAGCACTTACATATAGTGTCTATACTTGTGACTAGAGTCATCGACACTGTGGCTGCATAATTTGCCTATTTTTCAAAAAACAATTGGAGCCTTTGGGTTGGGGAATCCAACATATTTCATATATTTGGTAGCATTAGCCAACTCCATTAACGTTGCTAGTATATCAAGGGGCCACTTCTCTGTTGATGGGCATGGCAAAAGCTTTGTAATCCGGTGGTGATTAGTCCAAATTTCATCAATTTTTATCCCCCTATCTGATGCTTTATCCATTTCCATCTGTAGGGCAAAAAGTGTGGTGTCCAAAATCCCTTTAGTCTTCTTTCCAAAATTGACAGTCTGTAGATGTCCGTCTCTGCATATCCCAATACTCCAACCTGTTACTCCTAGTTCTTTGGTAAGGTAGCCACCGCACATATCAAAATATTTATGTTAGTTTGAGGAAAATAGATACACTAATTTCTTTCAAATTCATCTTCATTAACGGTATTGAGCCCATTTTCAAGATTGACCAAAGATACCCTATTTTCATTTTGTAATTTCAACTCCTTAATCCAATGATTTGTACTTTTTAATACCCTCATTGGGTTTGGTATCTTGTTGTTAAACACCCTCTCATTTCTTTCTTTTCAGATGAAATAACAAGTTATTATGAATACCGACATAACCTGTCGCCTATCATCTTTGCTTAGTTGTGTGGTCATATCATGACAGTAGGTGATAAGCGATGAGTTCTCATGCAGTTTCGGTCGCGAAACCCGAGCGGTCTGCGAAGAACATGGATTCTTTTTCCCCAGTCACATGAAATAAGAATGTGCCATATTGTTTCTTCCGATTTTCCACATATTGCACATTCCGCATTCATGTACGACCATTGAGCAAGTTTGGCTCACGACCGGCAGTCCCGCATTTAATACACGCCAAAAGAATACTTTAAATTTTGGATGTATAGGAAGGTTCCACATTTGGTTCCACCACTTAGCAAATTGATAGTCATGGGTTGAAAACATTTGTTTAAGTATTTCTTTGAAAGCCAATCTGACTGTGAAATCTCCATTTGAAGAAATTAAGGAAGACCAAGAGTCTTCGTGGTCCAATAGATGAATGGAGCGAATTATTGCAGAAAGAGAGTTTGAGGATATCTCCCTGTCTCTCGAATTTGATTTTGATGTAATTCTCCCACCATTGCAGCTACTGATGTGTTCTTGGCCATCTACTGAAATCCTAGTTTGTTGCTATAGCTTGTGCTTGATGTTGTTCCCATGGATCGAACCAGAACGATGTGTCTCGTCCGTTCCCTACCTTCCTTCCCACCATCTTCCTTAGCTATGGGAGAATGCTTGTTATACTATTCCAAATCCATGATCCCCTTTTTTCCGAACCATTGGATCGAAAATACTCCGGTTCTTGAAATATTTGGCTTTGAATACCCTTACCCAAAGTGCATCCGGGTTTGTGATTAACCTCCATCCCGCTTTAGTAACATTGCCGAATTCTAGTCTTCCATTTTCTTAAAACCCAATCCGCCCATCGCTTTTGGTTGACAACATTTGCCCCAAGAGATTAGATTCAATTGTTTGCTTCTATTTGGTTGATCGTTCCGGAACCTTTGACAGATTGCATCAATTTTCTTGCACGTGGTCTTCGGGAATCCGAGACATTGCATTTGATAGAGCGCCATAGATTGGATTGATGCTTGCATTAACACTCCTCTTCCTGCGAAAGAAAGGTTAGATGCCTTCCACTTAGCCATTTTCGTAGACATCCGATTCACCACTGCTTGTAAAGTTTTGGCTTTGGCCTTGCCTGGAATTAAGTTTGACCCCAAGTATGTTGCT
This sequence comes from Hakea prostrata, assembly GCF_041222555.1. Classification (NCBI taxonomy): domain Eukaryota; kingdom Viridiplantae; phylum Streptophyta; class Magnoliopsida; order Proteales; family Proteaceae; genus Hakea; species Hakea prostrata. The sequence goes on from NW_028291138.1 coordinate 560,208, forward strand.
TCTCCTTTAATTTCTTGAACCTTTAAGATTGCCCAGACCGCATTCTTATCAATTGTCGGGACATTTTTGCTAAAGAAGACTCCACTTTTCTCAAAATTTATCTCCTGTCCCGTCGGATCGGCGAACAATTCCGAAGCTGCTTTCAAAGCCAGTACCTCTTCTGTATTCGCTTTATAGAATAAGAAAGTATCATCTGCAAAAAACAGGTGAAAATTTCCCGGGGCCCCCCTCCCAACTTTAATCCCACTTAGCAAATTCAGTGAGTTGTACTCATCGAGGAGGCGAGAGAGGACCTCCATAATGAGTAAAAACAGATAGGGACTTAGGGGGCATCCCTGTCTAAGTCCCCGAGAACCAGGAGAATGGTGATCCCTTTATCTTAACTGAAAAAGTAGGTGTAGAAATTAACTCATTAATGAGTTTACACCAACCTTCATCAAAACCCAAGAACTTAAAGATCTTGATTATGATGGACCTATCAGCCCTATCATATGCTTTAGACATATCCAGCTTGAGAGCGATGAACCCTTGCTTGCTACGTATTTGACGCATAAAATGAAAAATTTCATGGGCAACCATGATATTATCCGTAATTTGTCTATTAGCCACAAAGGCCCCTTGGCAAGGAGAAATTAAGGATGGTAACCAGCCTCTCAGCCTTTTGGCCAGAATTTTAGCAATTATCTTATACGATACATTGCATAGGCACCTATGACCTACCCCTAGTAGTTCTTTTTATTTTTTTGGTAGAACCCCTAGTAGTTCTTCTAATCTGCAGTAAATAAATAATGCAAAATAGGAGGTCAGAGTTCGAATCCCCTCGGGGCCAGGGGCGAAGCCCCGCCTATATTAATTATATAAAAGCTCCCCTGAGGATGTAGTCGTGGTGCGCGCAAGCTGGCCCGGATGAACCTTGAATCCAAAAAAATAATGTAAAATAGTTCTCTATAAACAAATAAAACACATCCGAAAATGCTGGTTTTACCATAAATAAAAGGGAAAGCAATGCGGGAAATATAGTATAATAACTATTGTTAGTCAAAGGAAGAGAAAATGTATCTTTGAATATGATGAATAATGCTACAAGGACATAATTTTTTTGGTCAAATATATACTTAGATCACCAATATTTAGATAAACCAAAAAATACTCCTAGAGGTACAAAGAGAGTTACTTACAATTAGGGGTGCAAGTTTGGCCTTGGTGGCCCTGACTCACCTTGAGTACACCTTGAGCCATAATAAGGCTTGAGCTCAAGAATTTGGCCCTAACTAAGGCCAAAGGTGACCATGAGATTACTCTTTGACCCATCGAATTCGTCCTTGATTTTTTGCCCTGATCCTGACTCTAATTTTGTCTTTGATTTTGGCTCTGATCCATACCCTGATTTTGGCTCTGATCTGGACCCTAATTTTGGCCCTAATCTTGACACTAATTTTGTCCTTAATCTTGACCCTTATTCTATCCTTGATTTTTACCCTGATCTTCATATAAACCTTGATATAAGCCTTGATTTTGACCTTGAGTCATTTTGGTGATATTAGACTATGAGTTCAGTTTTTATATTATTTTTTAGGTAATTTTTTATTTGGACCCCTTGGGGTTTGACCTAAGTCATTTTTAATTCTAAAAAATATGAAGTATTTCAAAAAGATTTATTAAGGATAGATAGTTATGTTTGTAACTAAAATACCATTTTTGTTTTTTTTACTACATTTTTTTTTGTGGAAGACTAAATTACCATGGATTTATTTGTTAATAAGGTTTTGAATAGAGTTTCCCCCCCCCTTGAATAAGGATATTAATTTATCGAACAATTGTGAATGAAAGCATCCTTATCAAATTAATTTATCGAACAATTGTGAATGAAAGCATCCTTATCAAATTAATTTATCGAACAGTTGTGAATGAAAGCATACTTTATCAAGGATAAGGCCAATCCGGGTCGGGGAGAGGACCAATCAAGGCCGGAGGTCAAGGCCAATCGGGGTTAGGGCCGGGGCTAGGGATAGGGCCAATAGGGGCTAATCAAGGTTAAACCAAGGCCAACCCATCCCGAACATGCCCAATCGGGGACAATCGGAGTGGGAATGGACTTAGATTAGACTATATTGGATCTGGGCTTGGGATTGCAAAAGTTCGGCCTAGCCGGACCATTGTTGCACCCTACTTACAATAAAAGGGGGTGGGGAGAACATATTTCCCTTTTAGTAAACCCCTATGAACTACCCCGTTAGTTCTTCTATTCTCTAGTAAATAAATAATGTCATAATGGTTCTCTATGAAACCCATCCTAAAAAAACTATTTTTTTATTTTTTAGGTATCGAGGTCCATTCCGGCCAGCTTGCGCGCACCTAGATTATATCCTCCGGGGGGGGGGGGAAGCTTTGTCGTCTGCACAAGGATCGAACCAATGACCTCACCACTGAGAAGTATGGATCTTACCACTCTACCAACCTTGCATTGACCTAAAAAATAAATAAATAAAAACAAACTATTTTTACTAAATTCCAAAGGGAAAGCAATGCGGGAAATAGTATAATAGCTATTGTTAGTCGAAGGAAGAGAAAATGTATGTGTGAGTATGATGAATTAATGCTACGGGGTCAAATAAAAACTTATATTAGGCTCTCTAGGAAAATACTCCTAGCGGAACAAAGAAACTTACAGGGGGTGGTGAAGACCACCAATATCTAGATAAACAAAAAGTTTCGACCGTATATCTAGATAACGCCAAAAAGTTTTCAGACCTATTAAAAGAACAAAACTTGTGAAATTCAAATAGATGAGTATAAGATAAAGTATCCTCAACAATGCTGCAACTTGACCAATCTAGAGAATGTTCTAGCGCATTAAGAACTCACACGGCAGCCTGGCAATCTAAGAAAATAACAAGCTTAGATCTAAAGATAAAGCTAAACTAATTTGACTCCTGTTGAGAAATCTATACCTTATAGTAGCGGAGTAATCAAGAAGATTCAATCAAAGAGAAGACACATGGGTTTTACTTGGTTCGGTCTTAGAGACCTACATCCAAGGATGAGTACGGAGAGGCTCGCAAACATTGCACTAATCGAATATTAAAGAAGGTTATAGACCTATTGCTACCCAATCTATGCTCACATGACATGAACCAAGAGAGACAACACAAGTGAGAACGACTACACCTAGTATACAACATATAATAGCTCATCTCTTCAAGGCAAACCGAGACCCACCAAGCAGCAGTAGTTCCACGCCTTAGAAGCTCTTACGCTCCATCATCATCATGCGAAAACACCTCAAGAAGAAGTAGCAACAGAGCACCTTCAATAGAGCCGAACCAGCTCTAACTCTCGAATAGAACAGAGAACCAGAATGATCGAAGATATGAAACCCTAAAGCCCAAAAGAACCTTATATACAAAACACATAAAAGACATCATTACCCTTATATAGAAACACATAAGACCCTCATATCCCTTTTATATGTGAAAAGACCATAATTACCCTAAACACAGACATTCTCCACCTTGACTACGATATTTATGTGCAATAACCTGTGAGTAATCAATAAACTCATCAAAAATAACAAAAACAAAAAACAGTTAGAAAGATAATAACTTCATCATGTTCAAGAGGGCAGACTTGAACTCTCCAACAAGTACCACTTTAGTCATAATGTAATTTGGATTGATAGAGGTATCAATTTTGCAAACATAACAAGACCTTTAGCAATAATATGTCTAATAAAATGAAGTTTTACTTCCACATGCTTAGTTCTTTCATGATATACAATGTTCTTTGAAAGACACAAAGCACTTTGAGAATGGCAATGCACGGAGAGTGCAAATTCCCAAAACCAAGCTCACTAAGGACCCCTTTAAGCCACGAACACTCCTTAATAGCTTCAGCCAAGGCTACATATTAAGTCTTAGTGGTTGGGAGTGCCACCACATGTTGAAGTGTGGACTTTCAACTCACCAAGTTTACCACTAACAGGTGAACAAATAACTAGTCGAGGACCTTCTCTTGTCAAAGGGTCGTGATCAAAATCGGAGTCACAAAATCCAACAATGTTCATATCATTAACACAAAAATTATCACGAACAATTCTATAAGAAGTAGAATTTTTTAGATATCTTAATAACCACATAACAGCATCCCAATGTGCATCACAAGGCCTACTCATGAACTTACAAATCAATTCAACTGAATATACAATATCAGGCCTAAGCAAATCATGGAATACATAAGAGTGCCAACATACTCTTGATAGGGCCTACCGGTTCAACAACATCGGTAATAGTTCTGAGTTTAAGATGAACACCTAGAGGAGTATCCACAGTCCTATAATTAACATTTCCAAACTTATTCACTAGGTATGAACATAATCTAGTTGTGACAATTAAAATACCTTTAGATCTATTGCTATGAATATCAATGCCAATAATTCTTTTAGCGGCCCCTAAATCTTTAATTTCAAACTCGGATTGTAACGTGTGATTTCAATTCACAAATCTAAACCTTATCCTTAGATGCAATA